>NC_051162.1:70003429-70033178 GCF_013339745.2 Dermacentor silvarum
TGTTCTGTATGCACGCGCACAAGCTGTTGTCGGCGCTCGAAATGAGCTGGACCGATCGACTCCCGTGTTTTCCCGTGCATTTCGTGAACTCGAGAAGCAAGTTGGAGCAATTTCGGCACATGAGGAATAATATAAAGCTCACCTGTTTTGAAGAGTTCACGCGTGTCTTCAGCTTTCGCACGGCGCCACTTCTCCTTTAAGTTATCCCAGCATTTTTTCAGCTGCTTCGACGTTCGTGGCCGCACGTTGTGGTTGCTGTTGTTGTTGTTGTTGTAGCCTATCACGCCTGTAGCTCCTACCCACGGAGGGGGATTGGCCAAGAAATGGGTGGATTATTCCAAATTAATATTGAGGATACATTTCCGAATATCTATGAAATTAGTATTCAACAGCGTAGAGTTATATGTTAAAGTAAATCAAGAAAGTCATATCGAATGAGTAATCAGTAATTTGAAAGTACAAAAAAAAAAGAAAAGGATAGAATTTAGCAGGGTATTCGTTTGGATTCTGTAAGGAACGTTTGGACGGCGAAGCAAGCATCCCTGTGGCTGAATCCCAAAGTGGACGCCCCGAACGAAAGAATATTAGGTTGTGTTAAGTCCAGGCCAAGCCTTCGAAAAGGTATTTCCAACAATCGTTTTCTTGCCGCAGTAAAGCGGCGACAAGATAGAAGAAAGTGGTGTATCGTCTCTTCCTCATTACAAAACGGGCAGAGGGGGGAGGGAACCAAACCCGACCTGTGTAAGTAGAAATTTAGGGAGGGTATACGGCAACGTAATTTGGTGAGAGAGACCTCAAGCATCTTTGTGTTACAGGATTCGCTACGCCAGGGAAATATCAGGTGCTTATAATCTGGAGAAGCAGTCAGAACTGGGTTTGATAAGGCTTTTCTAATTGATCGCATCCGAAATCTAGCCGCCGTGATGTGTGCAGTCACTGGTAGAATGAGAAGAACAGGGCCGGAAAGTGAGGTCTTTGCCAGTGAATCGGCAGTTTCATTAAAAAACAACCCTTTATGACCAGGTACCCAAATCAAATGAACACATTGCACATGGGCAGATACTAGCAAGTAAAATAGTTTTAGCATAGGTGAATCATTAGTGGCGGTAAGGGAAGAGCAAACAGAAAGGGAGTCAGTAAGGATAGCAGCTGTTGTAGTCGTTTGGTCTAATTTACGTAAAGCTAGGATTGCTGCTAAAAACTCGGCCAGAAAAATAGGCACAAAATCGGGCAATCTTAAAGAAAAAGACCAGTCGAGTGCAGGACAAAATATCCCAATGCCAGTCTTTTCCTCGCTCTGTGATGCATCTGTTGCAATGATAATATTTGTTCCTAGGGAGCTTAGGTGGTCTTGTAACATGGCGTTTAAGATGCTGTAAGGTAGTAGTTTTGCGTGGTTTGGGAAAATATCGTCGAACCTGACATCCAGGTAATTTGAATGAGTATTGTTAGGAAGCACATCGCGAATTTGCACATTTAGTGGTTCAAGTAATTTTTGCACAAATATAATCTGTGGTGTATGAAACCTGGGCCAATGAACGGGAAAAAATAATTGTGGATCGGAGATGAAAATTATTTGAGGACGGCTTAATGGTGATTCATATAGTCGTAAGAAAGTCTGAACGGTCAGAAGGTGAAATCGGCATATAATAGGTGGGATTCTCGCTTCCAGATATAATACGGCATTTGCAACGTATTTTGGAAGGCCTAAGCACAGACGTAGCGCCTCTCGCTCTAATAAAACTAGCGGTCGAAGCTTGTATGACGGAACACCTGAGAATAAAACACGGCCAAATTCTAATACTGGACGAACGTACATTTTATATACCATCAAAAGGGATTTTCTTCGCATACCTGTTCTTCGATTGCTTAACTTGCGCAAGATGCCCATTGTACGAGCTCCTTTTGTTGCAATATATTCAATATGCGGCCGCCAGTTAAGATTTCCGTTATAGATAACTCCAAGGTACTTCAGTGACTGAACTTGTGGGATATCTTCGAGATGATAGTTAAGCGATATGTATACTGGGTCTTTAACGGGAAAAACAAGGATAGCACACTTATTAGCATTCAGGTTTAAGTGTAAGCTATCCAGCCAGCCTTCCAGTTTCTTTAGATAGGACTGCAAAATTTCGTAAAGGGAGTATAGGTCACTAGCCATACCAAAAAAGGCGATGTCGTCAGCATAAACGTAGGTACTGACACCTGGGTGAACGGGGATTCCGCTCAGTAAAATATTAAATAATATTGGTGAAAGTACCGATCCCTGAGGCACACCTCTTGTTTGCTTGTGTTTACCAGATGAATAGCCACTTCGAAAACAAAAGAATTCCCTGTCTTTCAAAAATTCATGCACCCATGCTACAATATATCCTGGAAAGCCATGGCCCTGTAACCGATTTGTTAAAATTGCATGTTCAATGCTGTCATAGGCTTTACATATATCTAAAGTAACTAACGCCGCATATTGTTTTTTTCTGTCTGGCGATGTTAATGCGACTTTCAAGGTCTACATGCGCGTGCCATATTGAATAGCCATATCTAAATCCAATTTGACAAGGACTCAACAATTGATTTTCATCAATAAACTTCATTATATGCCCGTGAAGCACTCTTTCAATAAGTTTTGCTATGTTTGATGTCAACGCAATTGGTCTGATGTTGTCGATAGTATACCCTGCCCCTTGCTTTTTAAGTAACGGAATAATTTTGGCGATCTTCCATTCATGTGGAATCCATGCATTGCTAATAGAGTAATTTAGCAACTTCAGAAGTTCACGTGGGGCTTCTTGGAAGAAAATTTTTAACATTGCATTTGTTATTCCATCCGGGCCAGGCGCTGTAGTTGGTAACCGTAACATGACCTGTGCTAGTTCCGAATAGGATATCTCTTTGTAGTCCGAGAATGTAGGAGTAAGAACAGAATTTTGAAGACGCGTTGTGAACCGGCTCTCCAATCCTTTAGCCAATAGGTCTAAGGACTCCTGCATTTCCTGTGCGGTATAGACAATTGAGTCTACATTAACGCTCAGTGGGAGTCTGTTTCTAGATCGAAGGAAATAAAATAAAGCACGTTTGTTTTTGAATTCAGATAGATAATCAAAATGTTTTTTATCGTACTTATCTTTTGCGTGTTTGACAGTGCGTTTGAAGGTTGCGAAATAAATTGATAATCTTTCCAATTTTGTGGGCTCTGATTATGTAGAAGTTTTTTCCAAGCAGCTTTTCTTCTGCGATAAACTCGTGAGCACTCATTGTTCCACCAGGGACTAGATGATGTACGTTTAGCTGTCTGAATTACGAATTCAGACTTTTGTCGGGACATCTGTAACGCTGAACAAATTTTCAAGCCAATGTCTTCGTCATTAGTAATAGTCAATGACGCAATGGAAGAGTGTAAGCAGTCTTTAAATTTTTTGCAATTAACAAATAATCTGTCTTGTCGCTCAACTGATGTTAATGGGCATGCAATTTCGAAGTATACTGGGAGATGATCACTGTTTGTAGAGAAATCAATCGTAGTCCAAGATGTCACGGCAATACTTGTGCTAGAAAACGTCAAATCTAACACTGAGCGAGATTGGCTACGGACAAATGTGGGTCGTCTCATATTTAGGCATGAAAGATTTTTATCTATGGTCCAGTCCCATAGACGCGTTCCACATGCATCTATTTATTTATTTTATTATTTATTGATACTGTCAGCCCATATGACGGGCTATTACAGGAGTGGATTTAACATACATAAAGAGAGAAGTGCAATTTGTGCACTTGACCAATGCACAAAAAAGAAAAAAAAAAGATGAAGCAGCACTGCTGATATGAAACACATTAACAATATAATTACAGAGCACATTTTGACTTAATATATCACAATATTAGTACAGAACATCAAGGTGCATCAGGGTACATAAGGCAATGTAATGCTTCCAAGAATGCATTAACTGATTTTATTTGAACAATTGAATCGGGCAAAGAGTTCCATTGCTGAATTGCCCTGGGAAAAAAACTATATTTGAAGCAGTCATTGTGCGCTGTGGGAGGAGGTATATACATACTGTGTCTGTGCCGTGATGTTTCCTGTGTCTTGATTTGGAAGTACTTGTCGTATCTTATTTTGACATGGTTATGAATGACTAGGAACAGGAATTTAAGCCTTTCAAACTCGGTACGTTTTTGTAGAGGTGGGAGCTCTGCAAGTTTACATAATTCAGTTGGAGAGTGGAAACGGCGGTATTTATTAAATATAAACCTAGAAGTAAGGCGCTGGACCTTCTGTAGTTTTAGACAGCTACTTTGGGTGTAGGGATCCCATACTATTTTTGCGTATTCAATTATGGGTCTTAGCAAGGTTTTGTAAGCTAAAATTTTAATTTCAGGGGAGGCACAACGCAGGTTACGTCTCAGACCCCACAATACTTTGTTAGCTTTTGCACAAAGCTCATTTACGTGAAGATTCCAACGCAAGTCGGGTGTAAATATAACACCTAGGTATTTATATTGTTTAACTCGAGCAAGTTCGTGACCGTTGATACTGTATGAAAAATTTAGAATATTCTTTTTTCTAGAGATCGACATAAAAACCGATTTAGTTGGGTTAAGCTGCATTTGCCACCGATCGCACCAGTTCTTAATTTTCTGTAAGTTAAGATTAAGGTCGGCCTGATCGCCTGGTGACTCAATTCTATTGTACAAAATGCAGTCGTCGGCAAACATTCTCATTTGAGTAGTGATGTCATTTGGCAGATCATTTATAAAAAGTAGGAATAAAAGGGGCCCTAAGACACTACCCTGGGGTACCCCAGATACCACGGGAGATAAACTAGATTGCTGATGTCCAAGTTGAACATATTGTTCTCTGTGTGCAAGGTAGGAAGTGAACCACCGCGTAAGGGCAACATTTTTGAAGGTAACGCTGATTTTAAGCAAAAGCTTTTTGTGGGACACCTTGTCAAAGGCCTTTGCAAAGTCTAAGAATATTATATCAGTTTGGCCACGGGCATTAATTGTGCTAGAAAGGTCATGGACAAGTTCAATAAGCTGAGTGACTGTGGACAAACCTTTGCGGAAGCCATGTTGTTCTGGAAAAATTAATTTATGTTCATCTAAATAGGTGAGCAGATGCTTTGATACAATGTGTTCTAGCATTTTAGAACAGGTGCTCGTGAGCGATATTGGTCGATAGTTGCTGGTGTCGGAGGTTGGACCACCTTTATGTATGGGCACAATTTTTGCGCGCTTCCAGGCAGTGGGAAACGAGCCACTAGAAATGGATGATTCAAAAATTAGTGTTAAAAACTTGGATGTCCATTCCGCATATCTATAAAGGAATTCATTGGGGATTTCATCAGGACCGGGACATTTCTTTATATTAACGTGAAGCAACAGATTGAAAACACCCTCTTCTGTAATCCTGATATTCTGAATAGGAAGTCTGTCAGCATTATCATTGATGGTAGGCAAGATACCGTCATCGATGGTAAAGACTGAGGAAAAAAAAGAGTTAAATGCCTCCGCTTGATCCTGGCTACTTTTGTCAGTGTGCATGGTACACGACTTAGACGTTGGATTCAAGTACCTCCAAAACTTGTCTGGGGCTTCCTTGAGAAATTGTTTCAGCGTTGAGTTATAAAATTTATGTTTAGATGTCTTCAGGTTATGCCGGAGGTTTTTGCCTAAAAGATGAATGTTATGTTTCTGTTCAATACTAGGACTGAGGGTGCAAGCCTTTCGCATACGTTTAAGCTTTCTTTTAGTGTGTATAATCTCCCGAGTTACCCAGGGGTTTCTTCTTCTTGCACGTTTAGAACGGTGAGGAACGAAATGTTGTATACAAAACGCTGTCATATCATGAAAAAATTTCCACAGTTCATCAGTAGTACCAGATGATCTGTACAACTCCAAAAAAGAATAATATGACTGCTCCATATGTTCCAGTATTGCCAGGTCATTGGCGGCTTTAAAGTTTGGAATCGCAAGTTTCTCATTCTCACGCATGATATTAACATACACATCTAGTGACATCATAACCATTTTATGATCAGAGAGACCTTCATCAATTTCACACATCTGAAGAAACGGGAGCAAGGAACCAGATAAGAATATTAGATCAAGGATTGAGGAAGCTGTTGGACCCACACGCGTACAAGCTGAGACGACCTGAGTTAAATCATAACAGAAAGCGATCTCAAGTAGTTGTTCACAATTGGGGACTTCACGTCCCTCTACACAAAGTGTCGACCAATTAATTCCAGGGAGGTTGAAGTCCCCTAATAAAATAATATTATCTTCGTGCTTGAGGTGTGTGTCCATAAAGCTTCTTAAGTTAAGAAGAACATTTACTGGGGAGTTTGGTGGTCTGTACATAGCACAAACGAATACTGTACGATCATTAAGTTTGGTTTTAATCCAAATAGCTTCGACATCAGTGACATGCGGGAGAATACTGAACGATATACATTCTTTGATTAGCAGGGCAATACCTCCTCCTCTCGTTTCGCGGTCTCTTCTCACGATTTTGTATCCAGAAGGCGTTACCTCGGCATCTAGTATGTCTTCTTTAAGCCATGTTTCGGTAAGTACCACAATATCGGGATCATGTTCCAGTACTAGAGCCTCAATATCTGTAACTTTATTTAGGATGCTTCTTACATTTATGTTTATTATCTTGAACTGTTTAGAAGCACTGTGACGCCGTCAATCGTTGTTACCGTGCCTGTCATGTCTTTCGGAAGGTTCCTTACATATGTACCTCATATTGGTAGCCTCGTTCCAACCATACACTACGTCATTTATTTTCATCTTGTCAAACATAAGTTTCACCTTGATCCCCCTTTTCCTCTCCTCCGAACTGGAATCCCATAGTCGTCTGCGGATCTCAAGAATTCGTTTAGAAAAGTCTTCATTGATGCTGATTTCCTTACCCCGAAGCTTAAAGCAGTTTCGCAGGATTTTAGTTTTATCTCGAAAATCTGAGAGTCTCAAGATGATTGGCCGATCTTTACCACCCTGTCGCTTTCCTAGGCGATGAATCCGTTCGACTGAGTCAACTTTTAGGTTTAGGATTGCATGAAAAACATCAACGTTGACCTTCTTACGTAATGCCTCTTCAGTTTCATTCACATCTTCTTTTATCCCTCTGATAATGAGATTATTTCGCCGAGAGCGATTATCGAGGTCATCAATTCGTTTGACGAGAGCATTACTGTCAGAATTTGATTTACGGTCCAAGTGGTCAACTCTTTTACCAAGAGTTGCCATTGCAGCTTCAGTTTCATTGGCAAACTTCTCAAGGTTAGCAAGCCTAGCTGGAGCTTCGCCCAAGATCTCTAATCTTTCCTCTATTTTCGAAAGCCTGCCTTCTACTCGAGCCTCAAACGATGCTTGGTTTTTTTCAATATTAGTTACTTTTTCCAAGACCGCCTTCTGTGTCTTAATTATCTCGTTAAACATTTCTTCGGTGATAGGTCCGGGATTTTCTTCCACATCTCCCGAGCGAGCCATTAGCAAACGAGCAACGGCAAAACACTCAGACATACAGCATAAGAGAGTATGTGGACACGGCAACACAACTAAGCATAGAAAATCACTGCGAAAACCGTATCTTCGATCACCAACCTGCACAAGGAGCGGGAAAGTCGGTGACATTGCCACGGCAGTGTTGCCGTGTCCACTGATGCTTGCCGAAACGGGCGTCCCTTTTAAAGCCAGAAAGTCAGCAGGTCCGAGATAGTCGGGTGACGTCACGGTGCGTGTTGATGATGCGCTGTGGCCATTGTCCACGTGTGGCAGCCGCGATGTGACGTGTTCACCGAAGGGCGCGCCTAAGACGCAATCCGGCAAAGCCAAAGGCGATGCAAGCTGGAAGCGTCCATCCGCCGTGAAAGTTGCAGCAGCGCTGATCCAAAAGCACCCAGATAGAGCCTGCACAAGGAGCGGGAAAGTCGGTGACATTGCCACGGCAGTGTTGCCGTGTCCACTGATGCTTGCCGAAACGGGCGTCCCTTTTAAAGCCAGAAAGTCAGCAGGTCCGAGATAGTCGGGTGACGTCACGGTGCGTGTTGATGATGCGCTGTGGCCATTGTCCACGTGTGGCAGCCGCGATGTGACGTGTTCACCGAAGGGCGCGCCTAAGACGCAATCCGGCAAAGCCAAAGGCGATGCAAGCTGGAAGCGTCCATCCGCCGTGAAAGTTGCAGCAGCGCTGATCCAAAAGCACCCAGATAGAGCCTGCACAAGGAGCGGGAAAGTCGGTGACATTGCCACGGCAGTGTTGCCGTGTCCACTGATGCTTGCCGAAACGGGCGTCCCTTTTAAAGCCAGAAAGTCAGCAGGTCCGAGATAGTCGGGTGACGTCACGGTGCGTGTTGATGATGCGCTGTGGCCATTGTCCACGTGTGGCAGCCGCGTTGTGACGTGTTCACCGAAGGGCGCGCCTAAGACGCAATCCGGCAAAGCCAAAGGCGATGAAAGCTGGAAGCGTCCATCCGCCGTGAAGGTTGCAGCAGCGCTGATCCAAAAGCACCCAGATAGAGCCTGCACAAGGAGCGCGAAAGTCGGTGACATTGCCACGGCAGTGTTGCCGTGTCCACTCATACAATCCACTAATCCACTATACAATCCACTAATCCACTAATCCACCAATCCACTATACAATCCCAGTGGCTTATATCAAACGTTGCTCCGTATTATCCGCCTGTACCTCCACTTGGTTACAGCGTACACGGGTTGGGCCGAGTTTAACGACTTTTGTATATAGACGGCAAGTAAATCTGAATCAATAATACGTTTACAATATCGGCTGTCCTTTAGTTCATCTCACAGCTTACTGCAATCGGTATACGGTCTGTTCGCTCGAGTTAACATGATCTTTGGTGATGTCCCACCCTATAGCGTTCATCGGGAGGGATATAGGAAACCATTAAAGAATAATTTCAATCACATAGAAGTATATATTCCGCCTCCGTGTGGTTCGCAAGGAAAAATTATCGTCGGGGATGCATTCCCGACTAACTAGGGTGCCGGGCCCAGAGGTTACATGTTAAAAACCAGTGCAATACTGGATGAAACTCGGCGAGCAGACTCTTAAACACCTAATTATCTGGTAAAATAATAATTAAGAACTGCGTAATTCAATGACAGAGATACCATGGTGACCTTTACTGCTTTTCTCTGTAGACATTCTATAAAGTGGCAATCGGCTAAATAAATAGCAAACAGAAAAACTTTTGCGTATAAACGGTGTATATAGACCGCTGATATAGACAAAAAACGCAATTTAACGACTTTTGTCAAGACTAAATTTACAGACGGGGAATAGATAAAAGAAGTAGACACCTTATCAACTTTCACCTATAGAAAATCTGTAAACCAGGCGTATACAAAAATAATCAACACCTTATCGACTGTCGCCTATAGACAGTCCTTAAACACAGAATCAACAAGAATAATAGACACGGTATCGACTTTGGTCTATACGTAGTCTATAGAGCGGAAGATCACAATAAGAAACAAACAAATTATTGACTTCTTTCTGTAGACCGACTATAGAATGGAAGTAGACAAAAAGAAATAACAATCTTATTAATTTTTGTCTATAGACAATTAATGGACAAGAATAAATAGAGACTGTATCGAATTTTTTTCTATAGGTTGTCTATAGAGAGGAAGTAGACAAAAATAAACAAACATCTTATCGACTTTTTTCTGTAGACAGACTATAGAATGGGAGTAGACAAAAAGAAACAAAAATCTTAATAACCTTTGTCTATAGACAGTCTATAGACAATGAATAGACAAGAATAAATAGAGACTTTATCAACTTTTTCTAAAGATAGTCTATAGATAGGAAGTAGACAAAAATAAACAGACAACTTATCAACTTTTTTCTGTAGACCGACTATAGAATGGGAGTAGACAAAAAGAAATAAAAATCTTACTAACTTTTGTCTATAGACAGTCTACAGACAATGGATGGACAAAAATAAATAGAGACTCTATCGACTTTTTTCTATAGATAGTCTATAGAGAGGAAGTACACAAGAAGAAACAAACACGTTATCGACTTTTTTCTATAGACTGTCTATAGAAAGTGAGTAGACAAAAGGAATAGAAATCTTATCAATTTTTGTCTATAGACACTCTATAGACATTGAATGGGCAAGAATAAAGACTGTATCAACTTTTTTCTATAGACAGTCTATAGAGAGGAAGTAGACAAGAAGAAACAAACATCTTATCGACTTTTTTCTATAGACTGTCTATAGAATGTGAGTAGACAAAAATAAATAAAAATCATATCAACTTTTGTCTATAGACAGTCTATAGATTATTTATCAACAAAAGAACAAATCTATAAAAAGGCAAAGTTGTCTACAAGTAGTCTATAGACATTCTACAGACAGTCTAAACTCATTTTTGTAAGGGTAGCTTTGGTGTTCCCGTTGCCGCTTTCGTGTCCTAGAGGCGCCGAAAATAATACGAAATGATGAAATGTTATTACAACTTGTAAATAGAAGCTATTAAAGAAATATAATCACGCCTATAGGCAGCAACCTGTGACACAGCGCTACCGCGCCCGTGTGAGGAGAATTACAGAACGCCAACTCGGAACTTACCGAAGGTCGCAGATGACACGCGAAATTGCGCAAGATGATCAGTTTTGATGACGGGTGGGTCAGTGAATGAACATACCGCTCGAAATAATGCAATAATGAGCGCCACCACGCCGACAAACGTACGCAGACTAGATGGATGTGGACGAAAGCGGCAGCGCGGCCGCGGTGGTAGCAAAACAAATGTGAACTTGGACATGCGCGGAAAAGATTTTCCGGCCGCTTTGACCTCTCCACCCGCTTGCCGCTTCCCAAATGTGAACGTAGCCATAGTCTGCAGCGCAAAACGTCTCTCGTTTGCGATTGCCCCCCTACGGAAGGCTGGTAGTTACTGTTGTGTTGCTGAATCCCAAACCAGAAATTACGAAAGGCTGGTAGTTGCTGTTGTGTTGTGGAATCCCAAACCAGCAATGTACACACGAAAGGGTTGATGCCAGCAGTGAAATTCCACCGACTCGCAACAGAATGCACGAAACAGACAGCCGACAAGCATGGATTACTGCTGTGCGCAGTACAGCGTAAGTAAACTCTTGTTGCAGGCGCTGACAGTTCTCGTCGGAGTTCAGGCGTCCTGAGAAATTTATTATGTGCACTATGCACTGAACAAGACCGGAGTTCATTCCTGCATCACTAGTACACTAGTCAGTCGAGATTCTGTGAGGTACAAGGCCACTTCCTGTTTGCACCGGCCTAAGTGATGCAGAAATGACTCGCACGCACTACTTAAAATGCGTACACATGCCATAACTATGCAGTGCGGTGAAATATTCTGTGCAATTCTGAATATGTTGACGTAAAGGCAAATTACGGCTGCACGCTCGCACACCGCGGAAGACACAGCGGCCCATGCAATTGCCGCAGGAAATGCAAGGCGACGAAAGCTTCGTAAAAAAAGCATTACTCGTTTTTGCGCGTATTTAAGTTTTCTAGCGCAAAGACGCAGCGAACAAGCTATTGCTATGGGAGTAGGTATAGCCTAGTAACACGTGCATTTTCACATGTATAGCCGTCCTTGACCTGTGAAACGCACTTCGCCCCGACGAGGACGACGCCATCTACGCTTAACGGAGATTAACAATTAATGATGTTTTCTCCGATCGGGCGGGTCGTCTCAATGATGCGTTTTCGAAGACTGGTCCATTCAGTGGCGCGATGAGAGACGGTTGCTCCAAACGCCCACTGTACCTGTCGTACTTACTGTATTTTACTGAGCTTACATTAGTTTTTACTTAATTTCTTCACAAGCACACAGTGCCACACACACGCGCGAGGGGGGGGGGGTCCCATGTCCTTGATATACATGCATAGAGTGTGCTTAAACTACCGATACTTATTATCGATCACGTCACGTAGTGGAAAGCAGGCGCTTGCCCCCCCCCCCCCCGGTCGGGCCGATGAACCCCCCCCCCCCCCGAAAAAAATTTCTGGCTACGCCCCTGTCCGCTATCTACCACTGGGAACAGGCTGTGGCCACAGATCACGCCACGCGCTACGCCACCCCCCGAGCACTACATACAAGCTGCGCCACAGATGTCGCCGATTTCCTTCTACGCGACGTTATTTTATTATATGGAGCTCCACGACAACTTCTCACAGACCATGGCCGGACATTTATTTCAAAAGTTATCGATGGCATCCTGCAGTCCTGTGCAACGAGGCACAAGCTATCTTCGTCCTACCATCCGCAAACCAATAGTCTCATGGAGCGTCTCAATCGCACTCTCACAGACATGCTCGCAAACTATGTCTCTTCAGACCACACTGACTAGAACCTCGATCTACCCTTTGTCACGTTTGCTTAGAATTCCTCGCGCCACGACACAGCCGGTTATTCCCATTTTTCCTTCTCTTCGGCCAAGAACCAGCACAACCTCGACACAACCCTCCCTGTTCACGCGGCACCGACCACGTGAACACATGACGCCATCGCACATGCACATGACGCCATCGCCCGCGCCGCCCACGCAAGAGAAATTGTCCGTGACCGCCTTCTGAACTCCCAAGAAACTTAAAGGGGCTGTTCGACCGGAGACACCAAGACGGGCACTTCCAGCCTGGTTCTTTGGTACTTCTATGGTCTCCCTCGCGTCAGATCGGCCTGTCAGACAAACTACTGTCTCGCTACACGGGCCCATAGCGAGTGATTCGTGCCGTGACTCCCCCATTTATGAAATCGCCCCAGACGCCCCATATGCTGGGAGTCCAGTGCTGGGAGTCCACTGAAGCAGTATCACCCTACCAGTGATGACATTTAGACGCTCCCAGACGACGTTTCTGCCGCCGGGAAAATAAGCTACACCTATGTTGCATTTGTTGTTTGAACGAGGCGCGCGGGCGCCTTCACTGGGGAATATTTCTGGTAGGGATACCTGGGCAAAAAGCTGTTTTTTTGGAGCTTGACTGTAAAAAAGAGGAGGAAGAACGAACTGGGCTCGCGCTTGAATTCAACCGGTCAGCGCTGCAACCGCTGCTGTAAATATGATCCGTAAATAGTTGCTCGTCTAATTGACTCGTCCTTCGCGTAACAATATAATTGCTATCGCAATAAAAGTAAATGCGGAAACAAACATTTTCTCAAGACATTTTCGTTTCACCATATAACAAATTCAGATGCGTTAAATGGCACTATCCTTCTGGTAATTCCAATGTATTTCTTTTTTTAGCCCCACGCGGGCTTAATGAGAATCCTAGTAAATGAAAATACGACATCTTAAACTTCATGAAATAAAAATAATAATTGCAGTACCTACGCTGTCCACGCAGTACTTGCACTGTTCTTAAACCCAACTATTGAAACCAGCTATACAGCGGAGAAGTTCGCCCGAAATACAAAAGAAGAAGTAAATGTCGGACTAAGTATTGACTACCACAAAGATTGCTTGAATTATGCTACACAATTTTCTTGTTCCATGTGACAACATAATCACACATGTATGTGGCGCTCAAATATTGCCTGTTCGTATACGATACAGCTATAGAAACGCTTATAGCAGTGTTGTAGTACGCCATTCTGCTTACAAATAGATCAGCACGTGTATATTGGCATTCCCGCTACATTTATTAGCAGAAATTTGAGCATTGTACAATGCAATGTTTCCGAGATTGAACATTCATATGAACTGACTTGTGGTGTGTGCAACATTTAGACGTCAATGGCTTTGCCTTATTTAACTCCACAGTAATTTCTCACAGTACAGTAGCGGCGCTTGTATGACACATTTAGGTATGCTCATAAAGAACAGATGATCTTTTTGTCCTTCTTGACCTCTTCATATGTCGGCAACAGTCAAGTATAATAATACGTGAGGCTCAAATCTTTCTCTAGCAAACCATCTGTCAACGGCTGGTATCTTCACAATAACGAAGAACTTCACCAAGCTTCACTTCACTTGAAGCGCTAAAAAGCCAAACCAGGCCGGGCTTGGTAGGGACCCGCAATTTCGGGATTCATGCCAGGTGCGGCACAGTTTTCACTGTGTGAGGCTCCTGAAAGCAAGGGCATAACACTATTAAGCTTCGGCACGCACCGAGCCTGAAAAAATGGCCGTTGCCGTGCTCTAACTTGCGTCTATACATTAAAAGAAATTTAAGTGTGTGTAGCACACTTGGAATCACCTTGACTGAATCAACAACCTATTTAAGATTAGTATAAGGGAAAGAGTACGGTGGCACCCACTACGTGAAGCCAAGTGATGTTTACTACGCACACAATTATAATTGTTAGGACTAATAGGATTGATTCAGCATTATGGCTTGGCACTCGTTCAAGATGAATAGCCCACTCCATTGCACGTTTTATATCACAATACAATCTATGAAAGTGGGTTCATGTGAATGCACAGCATCTGCGAAATCTACGGCAATGCCCTGTAAGGGTGATGCTTCTGCAGATAGGCAGCAAGCTCAGCGGCTGTCTAAGTTGTGTGTGCGTTGTAGATGTCACAAATCGCTTAGTTCAAGCTGTTGGCTTTATCCAACAGACGTGTTCATGAAATCTACCAGTGTTCTCTGAGGTGAAGAAACATCACTGACTCTATCATGTACCAGCTGTTCGTGCGTTGCCCGCATAATCTTATCAACCAAGCAACTGAGTGCTGGCTGCAATGTAGGATGCTTTCTCTCGTAAGAAAGCAGGATAATTGTAACCCGGGTCCATATTCACACGAATACACGTTTATCTTTCACCGGTGGCCGCTTTTGATCCGCCGGCTAACAAGTGTTAAACGTTATCGCTCGGCGCAGGACGCGCCTGCATCGGAAGCTTCTCGAACGTTATCGATGCTTCTATCCTTCGTCTGTGGTCACCGACGCTCATGTAATCTGATTGTATGAGCGACGCGAATTGTCTAGAACTTTCTGGAAGACACGCGGGCATCAGGGATTTATCTGGAACCTTCGATGACTCAGGTGTAAAAGCCGACGCGTTTCGCCGCTGATCAGATTTCGACGACCGCCGACTGTGTTCGCCGCTTTCGTTGTGTTTCGAGTGTAGCTTGCTTTTGTGGGCACAGGTTCGCCCAATAGAGAATCAGTCTCGTCATACACAGTTTTACGACTGTTTACTTCAGCGTCACTACTACGTGACATCTGGTGGAGGTGCTAGTGCGTTCATGCAGCGAACGCCCCCGCAAAGCCGCGATCGAAGCCCAAAACCGGAGGACAACGCCAACGTCGCCAAGGACCAGCGAGCTAGCCGTAGGCAGCACGGACTTCTGCCAGAGTACGGACTTCTTCCCGAGAAGACCACAGCGATCAAGGTCAAGTCAATGACCCCAATGGCAGCCCCAGCGTCCCCCATACTGCTGCAACAACCTCGGGAGCCACCGACCTTCCGTCGATCATCGGCTGAAGACCCTGAAACCTGGCTGGAGACATACGAGCGGACCGCGACGTTCAACAAATGGAGCGACGATGACAAGCTGCGCCGTATCTATTTTTCGTTGTATGACGCTGCTCGGGCCTGGTTTGAGAACAGATAGACCACCCTGGTCACGTGGGACCTTTTTCGTGAAAACTTCGTGAGGACCTTCACGAGCGTCGTACGAAAGGAAAGGGCAGAGGTTCTCTTAAAAACCAGAGTGCAATTGCCTAAGGAGAGCATCGCGATCTTCAGAGAGGAGATGTCTCACCTCTTCCGCCACGCCAACCCCGACTTGTCTGAAGAAAAGAAAGTTCGGTTCTTGATGGGGGGTGTCAAAGAGCAACTATTCACTCGATTTATGCGCAACCCGCACAAGACTGTCGCCGAATTTCTTTCCGAGGCTACAACGATCGAGAAGACGCTTGAAATGCGCGTCAGGCAATACAACCGCCATGCCCTGACCAACTACGCCGACGCTCAAGCGCTAGGCGCCGACGACCTGCGCGAGACCATCAGAGCGGTCGTTCGCGAGGAGCTGCATAAGCTCTTTCCCAGGTCGCAGCCTCACGTGGCATCTATCGCAGACGTAGTTCAGACGAAGTTCAGCGAAGTTCAGCGCTCACTTGGAGTTCCCGATGTGCAGCCACAATCGCCGCAACCCCAGCCGGAAGCGCTGACCTACGCCGCCATCGCCCGTCGCCAAGGCCCCCCTCCGCGCTCGCGCCAGGGCCCGTAACGCTGCAGTTCCGTCGTCCACCGCCGCCAGCACGCCCGCCCGTCGCCCAGCGCAGCTACCAGAGGAAGACGGACATTTGGCGCGCCCCTGACCACCGGTCACTCTGCTATCACTGCGGGGAAGCCGGCCATGTCTACCGCCGATGCCCATACCGCGAGATGGGCCTACGAGGGTTCGCCGTCAACGCGCCACGTCCACAGCTTGGCGAGCGACCACGCGACATCGCCGACTGCCTCGCCGGAGCCCAGTGGCAACCACGACGACTCTCACGCTCGCCGTCACCAGGACGTTACCCGTCGCCGCAGCGCTGACCATACACTGGCCCAGCCCGGGGCCGGTCCGTGAGCACCTATCTGGGAAACTAAAGGCAGCAACCGATGGAGGTGCGGTTGCTGTACGAGGCAATTCCGAAGATCCTCCGCCGCCGACGAATAAGATTCGCGAATCATCATGACGAAATATCAGCACGCCGCCTGGCAAGAGCCTTGACGACAATACTTCGCCGCCGAAAGAAGACCTGCTGACGCGACGTAGCAGCAGCGGAGCAAGCCGACGCAGCCATGATCCGACGCCACGACTTAATAGCAACGCCAGACGACGGTCTACCGACATAGATGTGCTAATCGATGGTCATAATGTCAATCCTCTCGTCGACACTGGAGCCGACTATTCCGTCTTCAGTGGCCCGTTTGCCGCCAAGTTGAAGAAGGTGAAAACAGCCTAAAGACCCGATATCGGCACAGCGGGAGGCCACCTAATAACGCCGACTAGAATCTGCACAGCGCGAGTTACGGTAAACAACCGCACTTACCCGGCGAGCTTCGTAATCCTGCAGCACTGCTCCAGGGATGTTATCCTAGGCACGGACTTTCTAAATCAACACGGTGCAGTCATCGACTTAAGGTCCAAGTCGATAACGCTTTCAACGCACAACGCGATACCACTGGATACAAGCATAAGTTACCATGCCTTGAATGTGCTTAAAGAACAAGTCACCGTTCCGCCTCGCTCCAGCGTAATGATTTCCGTCGGTACCGAAGTGCCTGCAGACATGGAGGGCGTCATCGAACGCGAATCATCACTTGCTGCTCGACCGTGAAATTTGCGTCGCTAGAGGCATAGCTGAGCTACGTGCCGGGAAAGCGAGGGTGATGCTCACAAACTTCAGCCCCGAATACAAGCACATTAACAAAGGCACCACGGTCGCCTACATCGACAAAATAGTACAAGCCAGCAGTGCTTTTGCCTTCACTGATTCTAGTGCACCTGCAAGGACGACTGTAGTACCTGAACCAACTTTCGACGTCAATCAGACCCTTCCCTGGCATAAGAAAGAACAACTAAAAGCTCTGCTCCTGCAATACAAGGACTGCTTCTCGTCGTCGTCAAAAGTTCTACAAACCCCTGTCGCCAAGCACCGCATCATAACCGACGAAAATGTCTGCCCACTCCGTCAGAGCCAGTACCGACTTTCGGCGCGCGAACGCGAGGCCATAAGGCAAGAAGTCGACGAAATGCAACGCAACGACATCATCCAGCCGTCCAAGAGTCCGTGGGCGTCCCCCGTGGTGTTAGTGAAGAAGAAGGATGTAACCCTACGTTTCTGCGTCGATTATCGTCGTCTCAACAAGATCACGAAGAAGGACGTATACCCCCTCCCATGGATTGACGACGCCTTGGATCGACTCTACAACGCAAAGTATTTTTGTCGATGGACCTCAAAACCGGCTACTGGCAAATCGAAGTCGACGAGAAGGACCGGGAGAAGACTGCCTTTATAACACCAGACGGACTGTTCCAGTTCAAGGTCATGCCATTTGGTCTTTGCTCGGCACCTGCGACTTTCCAACGCGTCATGGATACAGTACTGGCAGGCTTGAAGGGGCAGACTTGCCTCGTCTATTTGGACGACGTCGTTGTGTTTGCCTCAAGCTTCGAAGAACACCTGCGGCGCCTTGAAACAGTTCTTCAAGCAATAAAAACCTCCGGACTCACGTTAAAGCCCGAAAAGTGCCGCTTCGCATATGAGGAACTCTTGTTTTTGGGACACGTCATCAACAAGTCTGGAGTGCGCCCCAACCCTCAGAAAACTGCGGCCATCTCCAACTTTCCTCCGCCCGCTGACAAGAAGGGAATGCGTAGATATCTTGGATTGTGTGCCTATTACAGGCACTTCGTCAGGAATTTTTCACGGATCGCTTAGCCAATGACGTATCTCACGAAGGCCGACGTCGAGTCAAGTTTGAGACGCCGCAAGTCGAAGCATTTGAAGAACTGAAGCGACGCCTGCAATCGCCGCCAATACTTGCGCATTTCGACGAAAACGCCGATACCGAAGTCCACACCGACGCAAGCAGCATAGGACTCGGCGCCGTGCTTGTGCAGAGGACTGGCGGACTAGAAAGGGTTGTGTGTTACGCTAGCCGGTCGCCATCGAAGGCGGAAGCAAATTATTCCACAACAGAAAAGGAGTACCTCGCCATCATCTGGGCTACATCAAAGTTTCGCCCCTACCTCTATGGCAGGCCTTTAATGTTGTGAGCGACCACCACGCCTTGTGTTGGCTAGCTAACTTGAAGGATCCTTCAGGTCGCCTCGCACGATGGAGCCTGAGACTTATAGCATTCGACATCACCGTCGCTTACAAGTCCGGGCGAAAGCACTCTGACGCCGATTGTTTGTCTCGCGCCCCTGTCGAACCGCCGCCACAAGACGACCAGGGTGACGACACTTTCTTGGGACCCATGAGTGCCGACGAATTCGCCGAACAACAGCCAGCAGACCCGGAACTAAGGAGCCTTGTAGACTACCTGGAAGCCAAGACCGTCATTGTGCCGAAGGTGTTCAGGCGAGGATTGGCGTCGTTTTTCTTGCAAAACGACATTCTCCTAAAGAAGAACTTCTCGTCTCTCCGAGCCAACTACCTCCTCGTGGTACCCTCTGCATTGCGTCCAGAGGTTCTGCAGGCTCTCCATGACGACCCAACGGCTGGACATCTCGGTTTTTCCCGCACTCTCGCGAGGATTCAAGAAAAATACTACTGGCATCGCCTCTCTACCGACGTTGCACATTACGTAAGGACACGCCAAGACTGTCAGCGACGCAAAACACCGCCGACAAGGCCAGCCGGACTTCTACAGCCAATCGAGCCACCTCGCCGACCGTTCCAGCAGATCGAGATGGACTTACTGGGGCCTTTTTCGACGTCGACGTGCGGTAATAAATGGATCGTCATCGCTACGGACTAGGTAGTCCGTAGTTAGCCGGTGGTAGTCGGTGGAAAGCGCCTACCGGTGGTAGCGCCCACCGGTGGTAGCCGGCTACCACCGGCTACCACCGGTGGTAGCCGGTGGAAAGCGGTGGCCGCTTTCCACCGGCTACCTACTTCCGTAGGTAGCCGGAGGTAGTCCGTAGGTAGCCGGTGGAAAGCGGTGGCCGCTTTCCACCGGCTAACAAGTGTTACACGTTATCGCTCGGCGCAGGACGCGCCTGCATCGGAAGCTTCTCGAACGTTATCGATGCTTCTATCCTTCGTCTGTGGTCACCGACGCTCATGTAATCTGATTGTATGAGCGACGCGAATTGTCTAGAACTTTCTGGAAGACCCGCGGGCATCAGGGATTAATCTGGAACCTTTGATGACTCAGGTATAAAAGCCGACGCGTTTCGCCGCTGATCAGATTTCGACGATCGCCAACTATGTTCGCCGCTTTCGTTGTGCTTCGAGTGTAGCTTGCTTTTGTGGGCACAGGTTCACCCAATAAAGAATCAGTCTCGCCATACAGTTTTACGACTGTTTACTTCAGCGTCTCTACTACGTGGCAATATCGTAATGATGCAGACTTCCGCGCTGAATTATTGAAGAAATGCATTGTATCATATTACTCAAGGTTGTATTCTCCCTGATTGATTAGATTGTAGCAGCCGAATGTTTATTTCTCCTTGTGAATCCAAAACATTTCTCCTTTTGGCGCCTCATTAGCTGATTACGGGCGTCCTCAACGTTCGTGTCGCTAAAAACTGAACTGCAATATCTTAGTGTAACCAAAAATGGCTTAGAAAAAATCCGAAGTTGGCGAGATCTATGGAGGCGCCGTGGTCCGCACAACGAACGCCGCTCAACACTATTGGCATTAGCAAATCTTATTTGATAAGGTATTCATCATGAGGCCATATATGCATTTAATGTACCAACCACGTGAGCCCCCTGAGGCAGATATTATATCGGGCCAGTTCACACACACACACACACACACACACACACACACACACACACACACACACACACACACACACACACACACACACACACACACACACACACACACACACACACACACACACACACACACACACACACACACACACACACACACACACACACACACACACACACACACACACACACACACACACACACACACACAACACACACACACACACACACACACACACACACACACACACACACACACACACACACAGGGTTGTATGTGTGTCTTATACTTTGTCTGCGTCTCATTGTTTGCAGCCGTTCAATGAAAAATGCCCGACCAACTAGCCCGCCATTCCCTCCTGCGCTAGACAAAAATTTGCTCAGTTCCTGAAAAAGTGGTTCCAAATTTTTGACATGGCCGATCCGTGGAAGCAGATTTCATACGTACGTACGAAATTACATACATTCCAACGCAGGCGATCCTTTAAGTTGTGAGTCTATGTTGTACTTGTTTTCAGATGAAATAAAACTGCACCCTATCAGTCAGTACACATATCTGAAACAGTGGGCAGCTCGAACGTTTTACTGATACCTGACATAATGATGAACATCGTTTTATCTTTTTCTGTGTACCTGGACTTCCGATACACTGCTTTGAACGCTGGGTTATTTTCCTCCTCCACCTCATTGATAGGAGGTGAGAGTGATCTACACGTACTATCGACCAAAAACGTTTACGGCCCACGGAATTTCAGAAAACGCTAAATATCTCGAGCAGCCTTTAAAAGTAGCCAGTAAAGCCGTGCATCTCAATTTTCTTCGAATACACCAGTAGAGGCTGGAAATGATACCAGGCTGCGTTTTGAGGCTGTGGAGATATTCAGCTTTTTGTCAGATTCCTTGGTTCGTAAACTTTTTCAGTCGATACTACATATATAAAATTACTGCTAAGGAAAGCAGTTGCTGGCCTGAAGACTACGTTTTCTGCCGCGAATGTGGCTCCAGTGACGTTTTTCTGCCACTTTTCATTACAACCATGAGGAAGCTTTTTCTTTACCCGCCGTTAATCCACTATGACGTTTCCAGAACAAAGCAAATTGTTGGATGAACACTCAATCACCTCTAGACACATATTTTCGAAGAAGAATATTCTTCTATTAAAATTTATCACAACTTGCAATACATGCATTTTTACCTGCATTTGGTTCTCACAGCTTCGGCAGGATCGTCGAGAATAGATGGCGCACGGAAAAATTGTACCTAAAAATCGCACCTTCACTTTTTTTATTGCGATAGCAATTATATGGACACTCAAAAGCAGATTTCTGCCGTCGGCGTCGCCGTCGCCGTCGGCGTCGCCGTCGCCGTCGCCGTCGCCGTCGCCGTGAGGTTCCGTATGACGTCATTTGGAGATGAAATCGTCGCCGCGCGCCGAACGCTGTATGTGCGAGTGAAAGGGCGCGAGGGGCGCGTCTTTCACGGGGAGTGAACGCACGGCGGAGAACAAACGCGCGTTCTGCGCCGTGCTCGCTTAAGGGCTGCAGAAGTAGGCGTCTCTTTTCTCCTTTACAATCACCATATATGTAGAGCAAACGCGCCTTCTTCGGACGCGCGAGAGGCCGTGGGGGAGGGGGAGGGAAGGGAGGCGACGTTTAGCTGCGGCACCAAGTGCCTATTTATATCAGAGGCTCCAGCAACAGTCACCAACGCCGCACGCATTTTGTACCATCTGATGAAAGCGTGGAAACTATGCCAGTACTTCGGCTTTACTATTCTCCACGAGATCCGCCTTTTCAGTGTCTTGGTGTGACGCAATTTGGTACCATCAGTGTCATCTTAGCAAGCTAGATTCTAAATGTACACAGCATAGGAATGTTTTTAGTCTTGCTTTTGTTTGCTACTATAAAAGCCGCGCTGTCCCCTTCCTAAAACAGCGAAGATTGGGCGCTTTCAGATTTTTCTCTATCAATATTTGCTGCTTTGCGTGCAGGAGACGCATCATGCAGGTAGAGTTCAAACACTTCTTATTCGATGGTCTCTGAGGTGTCCATTCAAAATCATTTCTAATCGCTGCAACAATTAGAACCGTTCTCCTGTAAGGGATTGAGTTCGCCGGTAAGTGCTTTATATATGCTTTGCTGTGTTTTCCGGTTAAATGGTTGTAGAGAAGTGAGCGCAGGAGGAGGAAGGCGCCTGCATTCGGTGAAGACGAACACCGCCTTCGCGCCTTTTTGCGACATTCATTCGGTTGCCCGTAACCCGCGTTCACGCAGTAGAACATGCCTGTAAATATTAATTTCGGCAAAAGTCTACTTAATTTGCGCTCCATCCTTGTACATAGCTCTACCTAATTTTTATCACATATCAATTTGACCCTTGTGTGCCAGATCATCTTTAGGCAAATAAAGTTGTAACAAGAAGTAAACGTAATTATAAAGTGACTTGGTGAATACATTTGAGTAAAAAAGCGAGGGGTAGGAGTCAGCCTGGTGCACTTATTGACGCAAATACTCAGAGTGTTACCTTGACGTGGCCTATGCTTTGTTCAACATTACAGTACCATGGCAAACGTAGCAATACCAGAAATTTCACTTGCTTTGTGCTTAGGCTAAAAAAGTTTGCAATGGAGATGGGACGTCAGATGAAAGCAATGATTACCATTGAGGGATCTCCGCCGTTGCAGGTTGTACCGTCATTTTCGTCAAGGACCAATGAAGACGAGAGGTCAGTGTAGCAAATAAACGAGCAGTATCCGTACGTCTGTCGGGTAAAATGTTGAAGATGCAAATCAAAAGACACCAGCGTTTTAAATTAACAACATTTAGCTCCAGATACCTTCTTACTTTCTTTTAGATTAGACGTAAAACGACTACAAACAATATTGTAAAGGTGTAGCGTACTGGATTGCTGTCACCGCCTATGGCATAGCTTTTTTTCTTCTTTTTTTGTTTTTTCGCATAATCATTCATAAAAAAAGTGTGTCGTGTTGAGGGAAAATCTGAAGTGTTACAGATTAGCTGCTTGGCGAATTGTTCTTGAGTTAAGAAAAAGGCGTCATTTCGCACACAATCCACTAAAGAGAAAACTCGACATGCCAGCGTGCTCCATACAACTGTACAGTTTAGTTGATCGCGCTGAAATATATAATCACATACTAAATGCGGAAAAAAATAATTTCTCCAAATGTGCTGCTCGCACAACAACAACGACAAAGGCAAATGGCAATGTTAGCGTGACACTTGCTTTCAATTACGAGGAATCAGTCTCACCATCTTATAGTAAAATGGATGGGGAGATAACCAATGTAGTATTCGTCACCCGCGTGTCGAAAGCCTTTCTAATTGTTTTCGGAGAGCTGAGTTGTATCTTCGTTGCATGTTCACACGGTTGCCGATGACCAAACCAATCAACAGTTTAGGTTTAGCAGGGCAACTGATTGTGGCTCTTGGCGTTAGTAGCGTCCCTCGTGTTGTGTAACAGGGGCACCATAACGTAAAGTGACTCCAAACTATTTTGATTTCAAACTCCTGACGTCAAATTTGTGTAACCACTGACGCAAGCATCGGGCAGTGACCCGCAGCGTTGTCTGAACCACCCGATGAAACACTCTCCTCGTTTATAGGAGGTCGCCTTTGTTCGCTTTCAAAACCAATAACATTGTCTACACACAGCCGTTTTTCTTATCTAATTGGCTGGCAAGAGGCGAGGAACACGCTCTAGTGGAGAGGGTTTCGATGAGGCCGAGCCCGCACTCTGAAAAAAGATAACCGCATGAAGAGGGTGGTACCAGCTTCTCCGATTGCTGCGCTTGGCCTTTAGCTTGCAGGGGCTGGTCAAAAATTGCGGCGGCGGGCAACGGAAGGAAAAGAATGCCGCTAAAACGTATCCCCAGCACGGAAGTGTTGGCAGAGCGATGTCGTATGCATGCCGAAAGGGCTCGATAACGTTTTACTGCTACGCAAAAATATTTATCATGCGCAAATAAATACATGCTCACCAGCAGGTGCGAGTAGCGAGGGCCTGAGCGATCGGCGGGCTGCCATCTTCTATTCCTTTTGGAACGGAGAAGTCTGTGGTTACTCAGAAAAATTTTCAGTTTTGTTCAGCTCAGAGGCGCCAACTTCAAGCTACCTCAATCGGACCAGAAGGTTGTGTTTTACAGCGAATGTTGTATATGGCTAGGCGAAACGAAAAACCGTTCGTCCCATGTTTCGCTAAGCGTCTCCATTGGCTGCCCCATCAGTTACATCGTTCTCTACTTCGCACCCAGGCGCGCGTGCCATTTGCAGTGCCGTTAGTGACGTCGTTAGAGAACGCGTTCCCGCCATTGCCACGTACGTTTACGCTGCTTTGCCCGCACCGCCAGCTTCTCGGCTCGCCGTTGTTTCGAAATCTTGAGTTAGCCCAGCGTCGTGGTTAGCCGCATCTGCCCACCATTGGCGCTTGCGTTCCACTTCGCAATTTCAACTTAGACGTTTCGTCGCAGCCAAAGCAAAAGTTCCGCTCGAGAAACTCCCGCCGAAAGCGGGCGTTGGCCCCGGCGAACGCGTTCCCGCCATTGCCACGTTGACGCTGCTCTGCCCGCAACGCCGCATCCTCGACTCGCCGTTTTGGCATGCGTTCGATATCTCGATAAGCACCCACCCGCCATTGGCGCTTCCGTTCCACTAGAAACACAAACATATAACTAATAATTGAGAAACGCTTCAATACAGCGTCGGGATTAACCCACTCCTAAACACCGGGGCCACACGTTTCCGCTTCGCCGGTTAACCATCTGTACGGAGTGCTTGGGCGGTATTTTTTTGTTCTGCCCAAGCAGTTGCACAAAAAGAGGCCACTCGAGTGACACAAGGATATTTCAAACAGCTGAAAGAAATCGCACCCATGAGGGCGAAGAACGAAGCATCAAAATATGTCAAGTAGCTGGACTGACATATTTGGCCTCTTCATGGAGGGCGTGTAAATGTGACCCTTTACCCTTGTTTTATACAGCAAAAACTCACAAGGACCTATGCTATTAAAGGCACATTTTTCGAAAGGCGGAAATCGGCTAAGGCTACTAGGCAGGTTTTTGCAGACGCATTTGCCGATACTGGAGATCAATGATCTGTTCCTCGTTAACTACAGGCCATGTTGGATTTCTTCAAATAGGACTACCCACAAGATGTGTATACTTCGCCGTTGACTTTAAGGGTCATCATCATGACCTTCATCACATTTTAGAATGCACTACCTTCGGGATCCACCCACAAATGGGGCAGGAAGCGCAAGCAGTGAAAATTAGGGGTAACTCGCCAAGGAATAAATGATATACAAGAACGAAGAGGGCGTTTGGGATTATGTTTTGCTACAGTTCTCAGTAACATTTCATAAGCTAGACTTGACAGGTACCTGACGACTAACCCTACAGTGACCATTGCTGTAAAGTTGTTCTAAGACGACTGCTTATGCCTTTATAACAATTGCGGTGAGCAGGAAAGCGTCGCCTATTTTTTTTTTTTTTGCTCATCATTCATGGTGGAACTCGAGGGAAGGCAGAGGTTCGGGAGAATAACAAATAATTTTATATTTTGAAAGGGTTTTATGCTCAAACAAGTGTAGTGGCGGTATGCACCACGCTATTAAAATAAGATGTTGCCCTTTTCCTCCTTACATTTCAACTTTGTGGAATAGAGAATGGTGAAATCTTGCATCATAGCGTTCCTTTCGAAGCCATTCCCTTACTGACCTTATGGAAGGAAGCTACCTATGGAAGACATCGCCGCCTGTCAAACGAAGCACACAAAAATTGTGCGTTATGTGCTACATTTACCAAACAGGTGGATGTATAAATTGTCAGAAGCATAAGCATGGGCCCCTCTGATGCATGGGGCGGTCAGCTGTCACCTGACAAAGCACTAGTTTAGATGCAAATGAAGCCCTTTGTTTCAAATGTTCGTCTTGTGACAAAATATAAAGACCACCAGGCTCAGAAAATTTGTGGCATTTTCCGGATGTATACGTGCCACGTGCGATGAAGTTAGGAAATTTGCAGGCGCAAGTTGGAATACGCTAGCGCAAGACAGGAGTAATTGGAGATCGCAGGGAGAGGCCTTCGTCCTGCAGTGGACATGAAATATAGGCTGATGATGATGATGATGACGTGCGACGGGTATTGTGTGCGTTAGGTCGCCAGTCATTGTATGCTAGTCATTGTACACTTGTGTCATGCTAGTCTTGCCTCTGCAACATTACACTTTTTCGTCTTTCACCCCTCAGTACTTGTTGCTCTGCGACCAATATAAATAGAGAGTTGTAAGCGCTTATTCTGATCACCCCCTCTCCTTTGTGGTAACATTTGCGCCAAATTGAGTTTTTTCCTTGATGAAGGAAGTGCAGTAGGATATATATGGAAAGGAGGCGTGTGGAGCTAGCACACCGCATACTGGGGGAGCTGTCGGTGAATTCGCGGAGCACCACAATGGTGAGCAACAGCGCTGTGCCAGGTTTGGGTGACAAAGGACACAAGATTGCCACAATAGCCACAATGCAGCACATATGCAGTAAATATGGAGAACGCTGACAGGAGCCACGTCGAGCAAAACGTCATGTCATACGTTGCTATCTTAGCTGCGCCAGCTGTGTATTCATTTCCGTTTGGTATAATATGACAGCGGCGCGGATTGTATCGCGTTTTCGGTTTGAAGCATGCAGTATAGTCTGAAATATATTCTCCAAATCCAATGTTCTGGAATATAAATGCGGGCGCTGGAGCGGCCGTGAGAGGGACGTCGCAGTGCTTCAGCTAGGAGGCGCCAGTCAGCTGAAACTCCCGAGGAGCCTGGAAATCGAAACGTACGGACCTCACCATCATGTTGGCGTGACGTTGCACTTTTTAAATTCTTTTTTAACGACGCAGTTAGCAATAACAGATATATCCCCTCATGGGAATTTCGAACAAGCTCTGATATACGGTGATTGTTTTAGAGCGTACAGAATCAATAAATATCGCCTGTGGCAGATAACGTATTTCAGGACATTGTGGTGGATTATACTCAAAGTCTCGGGCGTCATTTGCGTAGAACTTGAAGTTCATATTGAATTAAGTAACAAACATCTTCTAAATAGCATTTTCATTACTTCGCTGTGCATTTTGCAATTTAGAAAATGCAACCGGTGCGTTCGCAAGGTGTCTTTCATTGTGGTGAATTTTCTGGGTGACACCTGCTTCGACATAATAATTTTCAAAGCGTGCGGCGAAATACATGGTATTCCCAGTTAGTTATGTGCTTGAATTATTAAAACGGCGGTCTGTTTGCAAAGTGCAACAAGAGTGAATTTTTTGCAAGTTTCACGACGTATATCTCGAAACCCGTGCGATCATTAATAGATTTTCCAAGTTGATATGCCTTGTCACCTAACCGGCTGCAATTCACAAAGTGCCATATGAGCGTTAAATAATTTATTCGGGGCTCAGCTCCGCCCTCGAAGACCAACTCTGTGCCGTCCAGTGGGCCAAGGAAGCCGCCAGAGCTCAAGGGCTCGTGGCCGACGCCTTGGCAGGGGTATTCGTCCAAATCCCCGAATTACTCACCGGACTTTCAATAAAGTTATAGTTCTTCTTCGTCGCAAGTGAATTCTTAATCTATTACTAATTAGTGGAATACGCATTTCAATTTCTGTTGCGAATAATGGCTGCTGTTTGAATAATGCAGCTAACTTACTATTACTGTGTGGGCCCAATGCAATTTTTCAAAAGTTTATATTGTCTAAGAAAAACACACAGGACATTTCTTGGGAAACGAACAGTTTTAAAGAGTTTCACTAATTAATTAACTTTAAAACGTACGTGAGAAATATCTTCATGTTTTTTTTTGTTTTTTTAGTGTCATGTATGTTGCTGGTGAAATGCATTATTTCACGCGATTCAAGGGCAATGCAGGCATCACAGGTGGTCTGTAACGCAATAAATGATGTTGGCTAAGAAGGGATAATGCGTTATAACCTGAGAATTGTGCGGCTGGTAAATGTGCGCTTCTCTTGCTTTTCTTTCTTCCTTGTTTCCTCTTTTTTTGCAGCAGCCACAACTGCGGTTGTGATGCTAACTGCATAGTAAATATTTTTCTTTAATTTCTTAACGGTGACTTTTTTTATAATCTTTGCTTGCGTAACATCGTATCTGTATTAAAACGCGATGGGTTGCTTGCGTCCGCTACAGTAAATGGCAAAACGTTTTCATTTCATTTCAGATAATATTTAGCACAAGCTGTGCACTGGTATTTGCAAGTGTACAAAGGTATTTTGGACCAGGGAGACTACGAGCTTGTGGAATGATAAGTTTGTTGCCTCGCTTAGCGTCATATACGGACGAACGAGTGTCGTCCCCGGTGACGTGAATTACGGGGCATTATGGTCATTACGGTTCCCGCAAATTTTGCCCCCCTGTACCGCAAAATAAACACACTAAGACGTCGTGGTTTCGACACGACTGCGGTAGTCAAGGGCGGACGTCATATGATACGTTACTTGTAAAGAAAGGAATTGCAGCATAAATTCGCAAAAAATGCAGGAACATAGCAAAATAGTTTGAATGTAGATACATCATTTCTTGAAAACCGAGCTAATTTCTAAAACGTATGATACCATTTCATATCACGCATAACTTTATCATAACAAACCACATGGGCGACGATTTAATGTCCTCGCAAAAGTGTTTCCAGCTGTTTGTTTTCATTCTGCAAAACGGCAGCAACCTCGGCCATATTTTTTGTAAAGACAGCGACTCGTTACTAAGATTTGAACCCTACAAATTCGTTCACATTGTTCTTAGCTTAGGAAACCGGCATTGTCAATTACAGAGGAAAATGCACAGTCGGCGTCACCCTTGTGTAGTGCACCGGAAGGGCGGCATCCAGCGAGCTCTAATGCAAGCAGCTGGGTACGACGTCTAGCGGTATCTGCTGAACACCTTCGGGCCCAGAAAGTACCCTTAGACGTCAGTGGCTAACTTCGGAGCGCCCCGGCAGCTGTCGTTCCCGTGCTCTACGCAAGGGTAACGGTGATTGTACAGTTTTAGATGGAGCTCGCTGCACTGGTTCAGATTATATAAGGTTGTGCATCGGTCGGTATAAAATTTTAGATAATACTAGACCATGTCCTTGGTTATAAAGCTAATTATTGACGCCGTTGTTATTAATGCGAACACCTTGTACAAGCACATTCTTCTAATATGACCGGCAAAATGTAGAAACCCGTGCTGTGATGAAACTGAACAAGAGACAAGCCCTAGTAGGTCCAGCTAGCTCGCTGTGTTCTATCTGACAATCAGTAGCACCGGAACC
>NC_051162.1:70033278-70265521 GCF_013339745.2 Dermacentor silvarum
AAGCGCCTTGCAGGGGCCACTACTCGTAGCGATGTGTCACGCAGCTGAGCATTGTTCTTAATTTTTTCAAAAACAGCATTATCATGTTCAGACTAATCAGGCTGATCAGTTATACCCATACTCTCAAGCTGCCAGAAATTTTGTAGTGATGCTGACAGATCTCCGAACTTGCAACACGAAGTACAAAGCACACACATTTGTCTGCGTCCGTCGATTGAGACATCTGTCGTAGCTTACTGGGCCTTGCAATACCCATCCGAGTGCCGAGCTTTAGCAACCAGTTCTTGTGTGCCTCATCCCATGCCATTCTTCTCTTTATATTTTCCCGATCTGATCTTCCCGATTAGCCAACTAATTCTGGTTCTGTAGTGTTTCATGATAAGCAATCGCGTCAGCAGGAGCCTACAAGACTCTCTAATTTCTTGAAAAAGTCACTGTCAATCGGAATCCCCACATGTCCTGCCAAATGTGCGGTATTTCAATAGCCTCAATTTCCACAAGGGTCCCATCAAACTGACACTGCAGTGCAAGTTTAACTATTTTTCGTCGTGCAGTGTGGCTGGGAATTTGATGGCAAATTCGCGTATGCATAAGTCAACTTCATCTATGACTTTAGGCTTCAGTTCGCGCGATAGTTCCTGGCTAACAAACGTACGTTGGCTGCCGCTATCAAGAATGCCTCGCACATAGCAGGAAAAATTGCGGCCCGTCATCCATGCTCTGAGCATCTGAAGTAGATATCAGCGCCAACTCTGCAACGGTTCTTGCTGCCTACTTGTGTAGCATGCACCGACGCACTGCTGAAAGACTGCTTCGGTTCAGGTGTAAACCGCCTGCGATAGGTTTTTAATACATAGATGAGGCATGTCTGCCGGTGCAGTGAGTGTAACCAACCTTGCGGCGGCAATCCTGGGCCCGATTCCCTTGTTAGTGCACCGTAAACAGTTGCGCTTGCCGTGAGCAGACGCCTTTTCGGCGGAATCACACTCTGATGCTGCATGATGCTTCTCGCAAAAAGACGCACGTTCAGTGGTACTGTTCCTAAGCACTGCTGCCGATGACGCTGGTGTCTGTCGGCGACCGGATATGGTCAGCGGGTACTGTCTCATGGACATCTCTAGTGGACCGTGTGTGTGTGTTGTCCGCTGCAGTCAACCGCTACGTGAAAAAAACTGCAGATCTTGAGGTCTTCCTCCGCTGTTGGCCTCCAGTTCCGATCGTTATTCGCCTTAAGGCTTCTGCGTCTATGGTAATTTACCGTGATATCTTGAGGGATGCCTTTGTTATACTTCGCCGAGCATTGCTGCATATGATGATGGAGGAAGTCCGAGACCTTTCAGTCCTCTTAAATTCCCCTATACAAAATTTACAGGCTTCGCAATCCCATGACGTGGGTCGAAGACCTCACCGGAGTGAGGGACGTAGGTTTTCAAGGTATTTGCTTCGATCATCTTTGCGTTCCCGAAACGCCTTGAGAATCTCAATGACATCGGTGTAACTGTTCTCGGTAGTAAGGGTCCTTGCGATAGCTGTGGCTGCTGAGCGGTCCAGAAGAGAGAAGAGATAGTGAAACATGTCGATGTCACTGAGACGGCAGTTTTCATGCTGGTTGTGGCGGAACGCGTCCCAAAAGGACTGCCACTTCATCGTCGATCCATCGAACCTCAGCAGGTATTCTTGGGCAGTCTTGATTCAAGTGGTGCAGTGGTACTCACTTGGGGACCATTCTCGTCACACGGCATCCCGCTGTTAGACTATGTGCAGCGGCTCTACATGAACACCTGTACCGGTGGTCGGAGGATTAGACAGAAAAAACCCAAAATATGGTGTCGCAGCAGTCCTAGGGCGCGTGCGGCCTGGTATTCATATTCAAACACGGAATCGTGTCAGCTGAGACCTCATCGTCGAACATCTCGGCATGAAACTCACCGGTGTTCTTCGTGAGCTCATTCGTGCTCTTCTCGAGACTCTCAAGGATAGTCGGGAGTTATGCCAGGTTGAAGTCATCGGATTCAATGAGGTGGGTGATCTCTTTCAGAAGTGGAGTCTGCTGAGCTCGTCGAGCTGCACGCATCTTCTTCAAGCGCTCCATAGCCGATCTAAGTCGAAGACCTGCTCCAGCGCTTTCGGCACCAAATGCAAAGGCGAGAGCCTTTTTGAGGGAATAGAAGGCTTCGTCGTCGGGGACGGACAACCCTTGAAGCCAAGAGACAATGCGGTGCTTATCTTCAGGGGTTCATTTATTTTCTTCTTTTCTCTTGTCCATGCACCCCATTACGTCTGCCATGCACACTTCTCCAAACCGATTTCTCGACGGCTTCGATGCGCCGCACATTGTAGCAGATGACGATACCACTATATTTACCACTATACTATACAACAACAAGCTTAAAAGGCTATTTTGGTCCATGGAGACATTGAGCTTGTGGAATTCTAAATGTGTTGCCTCGCTTAGCGTCATATACGGACGAACGAGTGTCGTCCCCGGTACGTGAATTACGGGGCATTATGGTCATTACGGTTCCCGCAAATTTTGCCCCCCTGTACCGCAAAATAAACACACTAAGACGTCGTGGTTTCGACACGACTGCGGTAGTCAAGGGCGGACGTCATATGATACGTTACTTGTAAAGAAAGGAATTGCAGCATAAATTCGCAAAAAATGCAGGAACATAGCAAAATAGTTTGAATGTAGATACATCATTTCTTGAAAACCGAGCTAATTTCTAAAACGTATGATACCATTTCATATCACGCATAACTTTATCATAACAAACCACATGGGCGACGATTTAATGTCCTCGCAAAAGTGTTTCCAGCTGTTTGTTTTCATTCTGCAAAACGGTAGCAACCTCGGCCATATTTTTTGTAAAGACAGCGACTCGTTACTAAGATTTGAACCCTACAAATTCGTTCACATTGTTCTTAGCTTAGGAAACCGGCATTGTCAATTACAGAGGAAAATGCACAGTCGGCGTCACCCTTGTGTAGTGCACCGGAAGGGCGGCATCCAGCGAGCTCTAATGCAAGCAGCTGGGTACGACGTCTAAGCGGTATCTGCTGAACACCTTCGGGCCCAGAAAGTACCCTTAGACGTCAGTGGCTAACTTCGGAGCGCCCTGTCGTTCCCGTGCTCTACGCAAGGGTAACGGTGATTGTACAGTTTTAGATGGAGCTGCTGCACTGGTTCTGTTTATATAAGGTTGTGCATCGGTCGGTATAAAATTTGAGATAATACTAGACCATGTCCTTGGTTATAAAGCTAATTAATGACGCCGTTGTCATTAATGCGAACACCTTGTACAAGCACATTCTTCTAATATGACCGGCAAAATGTAGAAACCCGTGCTGTGATGAAACTAGTGAACAAGAGACAAGCCCTAGTAGGTCCAGCTAGCTCGCTGTGTTCTATCTGACAATCAGTAGCACCGGAACCTGATTTAGACAAACGTGCATCGTGCAGTAGCGCATGTGAATATTATGAACTAGGTCTATATTTGCGTAGTGACAAAAACCACTGCGAAACGTAAAATACTGAGCATCAGGGCTCATGCAACAAGTTATCCCACCTCAGTAGCTATGACTTCCTGGGCCTCGGCCAAGTAACGGGTACACGTATCAGCCCTTTCTTTCTCACGTTCTGGATCGACCCTTATGGCCGGAACGTAGTCGTCTTGGAACAAGCAACGTGCCTGGGGAGTGCTGCGCAAATGCAACAAATAAGGTATGTCAAAACTCCTGAAACTACCTTTTCCTGAAAGAAAAAGAATCATGTGTGAGTGCCATACGTGGATTCCACCCTCCTCATATTTCGGTGTTGTTATGACGTGCTGGACTTTATTTTATCTTCCTTGTCTAAATCATCAGCAGCGTAGTGCACACATTCGTCGTCGCCATAGCCGGAGATTGGTATAAACAAAGCAGTTCCTCAGAAACGGTGGGTACAGTCCTCATTCTTCAAGTTCCGCTCACCGTTTCTCTCGGGAGCATCAATCCTCTGCGTGCACGAACCGGTCGTTTGCTACCAGGTCAAATGAACACTACCGCACCATAGTCCTATTCTCGCTTTACTGACTGCCGCCAACAGCTCCGTATTTCCTTTTGCCAACGAACATGTTACTGGCACGGTACCTCTGCAAATGGCATCTATGTCGGAACAATGGACGGCTGAAAAGCTCCGTACCGTAAGCGCGGAAGCGTAGGTTGTCTACTTACCCGGCTAATCGACAAGAGCGTGGCGCCACTAGCGACGTGCTTAGCACGCGAACAATGACATTTACAGTAAAATATCACTTATATGGCATCCATCGTGACATGCCACGATCAGCGCCAAGTCTCTAGCATGGACGTGAGCTGCGAGCCCAAAGAACTTACTTGGGCCTTTCGCATTGCAAGACGCTATTGTCCATACCTCGGCTTCCTATCTAAACAAGACGAATGTCGGTTTGTAAAGTAAATATTTATATGGCTGGACGAAATCATATATGGCTAGGCGAAATCACCTGTGTACAGATAACTATCATCATCAGCATTGGCTCGAGCGTCATCATCTTCTTCGGCAGCTGGCTTATTGGCACCCCTTGAGTTGCGCTCGTACTCGTGCTCGGCCAACACCTCCTAGACAGCTTTTGGCTCGGCATGCGCGCGTGCCACTGCCTCCGCATTCGTCGGCGTCATCTGGTGCCACAGCTGGCTGTGCTGCCGCTCATCATTCCAGCGTAGAATTTCATTTACACTCTGTCGTCGTAATGGGGTGGCCGCGTTTACGGGGTATGAGCCATTGCTTAAGGGGATATGATCCATTCACTGTCTTACCGTAACGGACAAATTTAATATTGAAGCAATTTATTTCGAAGCATCGCAAGCAGCAGTGCCGGGCGAATACTGCTAACAACGCCGCCAAGCAAACTCGAGACATCGAACAAAGTCCATCTAAATAGATCGCGAAACTTGGAACGAAAAGCTTGCCAAGGCCTATCGCCAGAGATATCAGTTAGTGGTGCACGATTCAAGCGCCACAAGGTGAGGGGGGGACATACACTGAAACTATGAAACCTATGGGGAAAGAAATTCGCAAAGTTTTTATCAAAATACTGTCATACGAGTAAACATTCTGTGTCAAATATCTTTGCTGTAATAAAGCAACAAATGTTAATTTCGTTTCTATTTCACGATTTATTAGTTTGTTCTTGGTGACCCCAACCAACCAGTGATGCTGGCGCCGAGGTGAGTCGCAAGCTCGCCTCAGCCTCAAAAGTAAAATAGCTGCTGGCGCAGTGGTCGAACTGCCGGACGCTGAAGGAATTCAAACATTAGCGCCAAGCAGCATAAGATCTTGACGTCACTGCCATTTTCGGTTGTGACGTCACTTTTCATTTTTTTTTATTTTTTGCTTGCTGTTAGTTGTCCCCCCAATACGTAGATGGCAACGGTTGCAACAAGCCGCTATTTTCTTGACATGTGGACTTCTATGGAAGCTACGCTAGCCGTTTACATATGCCTTGCATCGAACGTAAACGACAATGGTGGTCTCCCGGCGTACTGTCAGTGATATCATTCTCTCCATTGCAGTCGTACGTATGGGTAACCTCATAATTCAGAAATGCTTTAATGAGCCCTCAGGGCTAACCCAGGGATGAACACCGGGGCCGCAAGTTTCCGCGTCGTTGGATAACCATGTTCACGGAGTGCAAGGGCCGACGAATTTTTTATTCTTTGATAATACTAGTGACCCAAACATCGGCTACAACATGTTTAGGTAAAGTTTCTGGTGTTTGCACGTGCCTACGTAAAAAGCCTATGTTGACGCTGGACAATGCAGTGTCGGCGCCTGCACCTGCCGACTAACAACAAAGCTCAGCGTCTACGCGACCAGCTGCATTCCTACTCCTTCAATGCAAAATAATGGTTCCATAGGAAAAGGTGGAACCAGGCATGAATATCTGCTTCAGGCTTTTCATCAACTTGCTACTTGTTTCAACTCAATACCTGTATGCTTTGTTTTCATTATGGTCACATTAAATGTTGATCTCTCTTTCGTTGCTAGAAGTGATAAAGCTGCAACTACGATGAATGAACTGTTGAAATTGGTACGTGATGGTCAGGCGTACTTTTGAGGAGGTAACCCTTTTTGTTTTATAGTAATGCCAAAGGAAACGGAACTTTTCATCTGCCGGCTCACTTTTATAAAAGACGAATCGATTGTACAGTTTTTGATCCTTGTGTCCTATAAAACATATGCAAGGCCCAAACTATGCTACGGTGAAGTCACTGACCTAAACTTACAGGGAAAGTCGACACTGCGCCGGCCAGGTGGTCGTAGCTGATTTTTGGCCCCGGCAATAATAGTACTGGCTGGAACTTGTTTTACCACAAATCAGTGACTTATATTTCGTGACATCCTAGGACTACAAACCAAACCGGTGATACTAGGCTCGTAAGCAGCTTCAAGTTTTCGCAGCTGCGCTACACAAGTCACCTGTAAACAACCATATACGGCGTGGATATGAGCCTATTTTGATTACCTACGATGAGCAGAAGGTTAAACTATATAAAAAGTACGTGTTTATTATAGTAAGCGGTTGCTTTTGCAATACCTTGCTGTACGCTTTCGAAAGTGAAAGCAAGATCAGCCCACAGCGGCGTTGCTGGCAAGTTGCTGACAGCCTTGGGCGTCGTATCACGACAGCGAACGTGGTTTCCCCCAAAATACCCTTGAAAATCAATTTTGATCCAGGTAGGTCATACATCAAATTCAGCGAAGCCGCATAAGCGGCGTCAAACTCAATTCGATAGTACTAGAAAGCTATTTGCCAGACGCCAGTAGTTATGATTCATCTCGAACCTCCTCGCAGTGATGAGAGGTTCAAGGTAGTGATGATTTATACACGCCGGTTCTCTGCTCTTACGTAGACTTTCCTATCATGACGTGCAAGCAGTCTTCACACACAAGCCGCACTAACTTATATGGTTCCACGATGTGAAGCCGGAAAAATCGGAAGCAAAGATGAAAAATTACAGAATACTAGTTAACACAAAATGAAAACAAGCCAAAGAAGACCTGGCTGTTTATAAAGGTATACAAAAGGTAACCCGCCGTGGTTGCGTAGTGGCTGCTCAGCACGAGGTCGCGGTATCGAATCCCGGCCACGGCGGCCGGATTTCGATGGGGGCAAAATGTGACAACTCCCGTGTACTTAGATTTAGATGCACGTTAAAGAACCCCAGGAGGTGAAAATTGTTCCGAAATCCCCCACTACCGCCAGCCTCATAATCAGATCGTGGGTTTGGCACGTAAAATCCCATAAAAACACAAACTAGAACTTCTATTTTATAATAACTGATAAGTATCTTTGAAAGGTAAATTGTTTGAAAGGCAACAAAGGGGTACTGCTGGTCCTTCTTTGAGATTTGATACCAGGCTCACCGTCACGCGCTGACCCTCTCCGACGCGTCATCGATGGTTCTCGGCGCGTGAAAATTACTTCAGGCTTTCTGTAAAACTATCCTTCAGCCGGCTTGCACACACCCCGCTCAGCTCAATTGGCAGCTTGCCGCTAAAGTGTTTGTGCCCGAAACTTACCGGACAGTATTGGCAAATACCGAGAGCACAGTAACCCCGCGCTTGTGCAGCGGCAGCAGTCGTTGTCGCTAAGGCAGCGCTATAAATGTGTAAGTTGCGAAACGTTATGTCGAAGATATGCGTTTAGTGTCACACAAACAGAGCAGCGAAAATAAATATTCTCTGTTATTAGAGGTGTCCACCCGACAGGCGCTCTTCTCGGGAAGTGGTACTTTGGCGTTATCTTGACTGTAGTAATGACGATTGCAAGTGCTCTAATACATTATGTGCGGATGGCTATATTGAGAACCTGGACATGATTGAACATTTCGGGCTCCGAGAATCAAACATTTTTTGGTAAATATTCAGCACTTTTCAAAGGCAAAACCTAAAATTTTGTTTATGAGACACGTAGTCGTGGGGGACTCCGGAATATTTCCGAAAACATGGTTCTATTTACCATGCACGTAAATATAGGAGGGAAAAGTTGTCATTCAACCATAATGTCGCACATAGCTACAATGGAAACCCAATCGTTTCTCTCAGATAGAACGCTTCGCAGTTGTCAAAATTTCGTCCTGGTCCGGGATACAAAAACGGGGCCAATGCGTTTCCGGGGCAGTCGCTCTATTATCTGAGGTAATCAGGAGGCTAGCAGATCGCAGGTCTATAGGGCGAATTATTCGAGAGCTTGAAGCACGTGGACACCTAATGTCGTAAATTAGTTCTGCGGAATCCCACAAGGCGGAGAGAGCATCGCGAAAGCTACGTGCTACATTCGGGCGGATGACAATTCTTTCCCTTTCACGATAGTCTCCCACTTCACGGGATGCCACAGAACTGATTTGACGTAAACCTACGTAAGTACACGAAATTTCTTGCAATTCGCCCTCACGGAATGGCAGCCGCCGTCACGGCCGGAATCAAAGCCGCTGCCTCGAGCTCGGCAGCGAAACGCCAAAGCCACAAAGCTACCATGCCTGGAGTAAGAAATATGATTGTCGTTGGAAGAGCAGGCTGTTCGCGTTAAGACAGTGTGCGTTTCGGAGTCGTCAGCGACGCCACACCCAGATCAGTTTCCATGCTGAAGTTCCGCGTTTCTTAAAAACTTGACACACCCTTCCCGTAACAGAGGGCCTATGTAACTTGCACCAATAATGCTTCCGGAGTACGAAAGAAATGCCTGAAGTTACCTTTCAGCGACTTTCGGCGCAGTCAGTAATGAACACACGAACTTCAACTTTTATACGGCGGTCAGTCAATCTTCTTCTGCTTTTAGGGGTTTTACGTGCCAAAACCAGTTCTGATTATGAGCCACGCCGTAGTGGAAGGCTCCGGGTTGACTTTGACCACCTGGGGTTCTTTAACGTGCACTACATCGCAAGCACACGGGCGTTTTTACATTTCGACTCCATGGAAATGCGGCCGCCAAGGCCCGTTTTTTTTTGCAAATTTGCGCACGACAAAGGATTTGATTATCCCAGGCGAGCGGGTAGACAATTCCGGGATGTTTGTAAAGCATTTTAATAGCTGCCTAAATCCCACTCCGATAATTTTGATACAACGCCTCTAAATATTCGCACCTAAAGTTCTCCAGCAGATCGCACATACTGTGCGTTTCTTCAGAATAGCTGCTGGTAGCCGCCTCCAAAAGAGCCAGAACACTAGGAACGTTTGTATGGGCTAAGTATAATAGCTCGAATGCCGGAGAAGAGAGCAGGCAAGTCCTCATATTACGCACCAGTTTTAGAGTTTGGTCAGTCTCGCTGCTGCAATGCTACCGTCGTAACACAAATAGAAACTCGGTGCTCCATTCACTTCTTTCATTATGCTTGCAGACGCTATACAGAACAGTTGTGTAAAGCTCTCGAACGCCTCTTTGTGCTTATATATGTATCTACAATTTTCTAGAAGTGCTGTGGTGAGCATACCCTGCTTTAATTTTTTTCGTACATTGCCCACACACAAATTCAATTTCAGTGCTTCATATAGACCTATCTCACACTTTACAATATAATTATATAGAAGAAGCAAGCAAGTACTTCGCAGTTACTTTACCAAGGTGCTAATATTCCTACAAATTTCTGAGCCTGTCACTTATAATAAAGTCGTCATGATCTAAAAATAAGGTCGTTGCCACATTAAGTTCCCCCGGACAAAAGAAAATCTGCTGCAGATTTTACATATAGCTCTTCCGAAGAGGCACAAAATGGGTGTTTAGCTATCTTAATTGTGTCGTCAAAAACTGCATCACTTGATTTTTGCTCGCACATCGCTCCTGCGACCTTGCCCAGACAATGCAATTCCCGCATCATGACAATATTTACTTCTTCCTGGAAGCCAAGAAAACCTCCATATCAATTGTTGTAATTGAATCTACAAGTTGTTTCACTTAACTTGGGCCATACTTTTAAAAAAATATGCAAATGCTACGTAGTTATACAGAACAAAAGAAATGTTCTTTCCTGTCGCTTGGAGATATTCAGATAATTTGTTCTAATGAATTATTGAACTTCTCAGTTATAATTAGATGAAAAGTGTCAATGAGAACATTGTAGAGTAACGTGAGAAACTCCCGATGTAGCTTTCTGTTGCTCAGTACGTGCTACATAAAAGTGTTTTGCCGAGCGTGAAAGATTCCCGCGGAAGTTCGCAAACTGCCTCAAATGGGCACTCGCGCGGCAGTGTTGCGTGCATTCACGTGCTTGGTTCACGCTGGGAAAAACACTTTTATGTAGCACCTATTCAGCAACATAAAGCTGTATCGGGAGTTTTTCATGTTCTTTAATTTTCCCATTGACACTTTTCATCAAATTATGATAATTGATAAATTGATCAAATAATTAAGACCAATAATCTGATTAGGTGGAACGCAAGAAGTAATCTCAGTATCTCCAAGCAACGGCACACAACATTACCTTGGTTGTGTCCAGCTACGGTGCATTTGCATAACTTGAAAGCCTGTCCCAACTTAAGGGAAACACCCTGTATAGCCACAATAACCGCGCAGCTGTAATAGATGTAATGGGAAAGCCGACTGCACCATAGTCTTCCCCATTGTTGCTTGTTGTAGCTCAGATGAGTAAAGCCAATGTACTCGCACGAGTTAACTTGTCTACTTTGTTACATCGCAAGAATATGAACAGTAATGTTAACAAAACTTACCTCAAAAATTTACGAACGGCAGCCTTGGAACACTCGGAGTAGAAAGGCATTGTGGACATTGACGCTGCGGTTCCCATAATATAATAATGGTTTGCGCAGCTCGCTGATGTATGATAACCGTCGTGAGGTGATCCCAGCCTAAAAACAATTTCTTGCGATGTATTGGCGAGTGTGCTCAAGATCGAACACGCTAGTGTTGCGAACTACTCTCACGCACGATACTTGGACAAATGACGCTCGCCAATCTTGTAACTTCAATGAAGCTGGAGATATTCTATGCTCACAAAAAAACTCGATAAAAGAATGAGTGATGCGGAAGCTTCTGTGTCATGTGCTGGTAAAAACTGAGCTTCTTAAACGTTGTTTCACGTATGAGAAGAAGGAATTTTATGCTGCTCAAGTTATCTTGTTAGTTTTCATGAACAAACATGACTCTTGATCAAACTAACTCTTTTTGCATTCTTTCTTTGTAAAATGATTAGGTATCTTCAGCATGGCTGGTTTTAGGGTGGTGCGCTGTTAGGAGATGGGCAATGGAACTATTTGTAGAATATGACGGCCGAAATAATTCAACAATATCTATAAAATAAAAATGACATTCACTGAGTTTGAACAAAGAAGCTTACGGGTGTGGTACGGACAACCACACTTGATTGTCCGCGATATGCAAATAACTATGGTGACACCTAAGCATTTTTGATGATGGCCAAATGCGAGAGCATTACTTGTCGCCGAGTCTGTCGCTGAGTTTTTTGGCTGGGCTTAGTGTTGCGGCGAAATGTTACTGAGTTTAGTGGTGCTGTTTAAGTTTCCGAGTGCATTGTTGTTGCTTATGAGGTCGCAAGAACTCAAGGCGACAAACCGGCCATATTGCTATCTCTCAGCTGAGATTTGTTTGCGCACTTCTCATTAAAGTAGCAATTCAAGGACGTTGCGGTCAGTGTTCTTTCTCGATGACACAACTTTGCAGCACGATAACATAACTTTGCCGAGTGATGACAGTACTTTTCCGAGCGCAATCATGGAGTTGATTACATTTCTTCGTCGGGTTCGTAGGCTAACTCCACCTCACACTATGTGGGGATGTCGTAGAGTCGTCCATGGGCTTCGGCGACGGCGTCTGCGGATCCCCGACAACGCGAAAGGGAGAGAGAGCGGCTGCAACTCGCCGTGCTCGCTCCGGAGCCGCTCGCTCTACCATTTAATGAATCCTCCGCCTGCCAGAACCCAACCACGTGTACAGGCTCGAAGATTTTCATCAAGATTGACTGTTGCCACGGGGGCACAGTGGTTAGCGCGCTCGGCTGCAGAGCGCTAACAGTGGCAGTGGGGCAGAGGATCGAGTCCTAACCGTGGCCACTCCAACGCGAGAGCATTCAGGGCCTCGTGTCGCGGAAAATCCGGTGTCGGGTGGGGGGGGGGGGGGGGTTGAGTTGTCCGTGAGCGAAACTTTCTGCAAATATGTAAGTATATTGCCACCTGCAGTAGTGGGCACAATGCAAAGTGGCCGGCAAGGACAAGGAGAAAGAGGTGCGCGTGGTACACTCCGGCGCCGGTCGATTCATGGCCTATCCCCCGTAGTGGGTTGTGCTATTTCTATAGGCACCAAACCAAACCAAACCAAATCGATAGCCAGGTCTTACCGCTGCGTTCCTCAGGAGCCAGCTGCCCTCAATAAGCGCTGCCACTTCCCTTTTAAGGCACGTGACAAAGTGGTGGAGGTGCGGAGTACTCACCCATGCCGCAGACCCCTCCTGGGAGCGGAACCACCAGCCCAGTGCCAATCGATACTCCCGTCCATCGGGTCAGCCCCAGGATCCGGTGAATGCCTCCTGAAGACACCGCAGCGCTTCAGACTACCTCAACCGGTATGGAAAGCGCCGCAATGACGAACCGTTACACACTTCAGAACCCACGGTCTCCGACGTCGTACCATGGTGACGTTTTCGAAGACGTCGAAGACTGGATGGCCGACTTCGAGCGCGTGGCCGTGGACGACGCAACTCAACATAGATGTGTCTACTTTTGCCTGGAGGACGGCACGCTTACATGGTTTCAAAACCGTGAGCAGTAACTGCCGCCGCGGCGTGAGTTTCGCGGTCAGCTGCTAGACACCTACGCCAGTGCTGATCGCCGCGAACGAGCCGAAAGAGCAATCCACGTCCGCGTTCAGCTTCCCAACGAAAGTGTTACCGCGTTCGTCGAAGATATGACGCGCCTCTTAAGACGAGCAGACTCAGGAATTACCGAAGACAAGAAGTTGCGTCACCTGATGCGAGGAGTGAAGGTGCAGCTTTTCACTGGTCTGTTGAGGAGCCCTCCGAAGACTGTCGCCGAATTTCTGTCCGAGGTTGTAAGTATGGAGAAGACGCTTCAGCAGCGCTCTAACTTTTACGATCGGCAAGTGAACGCGACTACGGACATTTTCATGGCCATCGGAAGCCACAATGACAACCTTCGAGATCTTATCCGCACCAATATGCGCGAAGAGATACTGAAGCTTTACGGCTCCCCACAAGCCACGGTGAGCTCTATTGCCAGTGTTATAACAGATGAAGTGCACCAAGCGCTCCGGTGCGCCGTTCCTTTTGCTAACACCACGCCTGCACCTTCTGTACACCGCCGTGCAACCTACGCAGAAGTCTTGAAACACCCTGCTTCTTCACCTCCGCTGTTTCTTCAGGCCGCCCATCTGGTTGCACTTCCACCAGCCCAACCGGTGCAGTACATCGAGGAAAGACGCACGCCTCCACCGTTTCCCCATGCCACTCCTCCGGTTGGGCTTCCACAGGAGCAGCCGGTACATTACGCCGACGCTCGTCGCATGTCCCCTAGAAAGTCGGATGTTTGGCGCAGACCGGACCGCCGTCCTCTGTGCTTCCACTGCGGTGAGGCAGATCATTTGTACCCTCAGTGCCCGTACCAACGCCTTGGCATGGGCGGATTTTCCGCCTACTCGCCGCCACCCCGACTTGACCGACGACCTCGGGACATTGAAGACTATCTTGCTCGGCAGTCACGCTCGCCGTCGCCAAGGTGACTTTCACCCCCACCCCAGCGATTTTCGAGCGGACGGTCACCAAGTCCTCAACGGGAAAACTAACTATAGCGACCTTTGAGGGCGAGGCCGATGGCAGTCGACGCACTGAAGACCTCCGATCGACGTGAACAAGGAAGGGTACCGATCCAACGTCAACTGCAGCTGAATGGAATGACCGGCTTTAGCTCGACATACCGGTGTTGAAGGACAGTTACGCGTATAGCGCTTTAGTGGATACCGGAGCGGACTATTCTATCGTAAGTGGGGAGATGGCGACGTTTCTGAAGAAAGTAATTACCCCTTGGCATGGCTCGCAGATTCGGACGTCTGGTGGTCACGTGATTACTCCACTGGACTCCTGCACTACTAGAGTTCGGATTCAAGGTTCGACATTCGTGGCGAGTTGCCTTGTCCTACGCGAATGCTCCCTTGATGTCATTCTCGGGGTTGACTTTCTTGAGAAATACGCCGCTGTTATTTACCTACGAGGAGGCGTACTCACCTTCTCAGCCAACCGAGCAATAGACGGGTACGACGACAAATGAAGTGACAACGCCTTTCGTGTTTCCGCCGAAAGTGTAACGCTTCCTCCACGAGTCATTGTCCTAGTTGAAGTGATGTGCGCTGAAGTGGTCGCAGAAAGCAACTTATTGCATCTCCTGACGCAGTGTCTTCGTGTGGATGGGAGTGTGCTACACGTTCGTGCTGACTGATCTCAGTTGCTTGTCACCAACTTTAGCAACGAGGATCGACACCTTTTCCGCGGTACTTCTATAGCGTTTGCCGACGAAATAGAAAATGTCGCTCCATGTTTTTCCTTTGAAGCAGTTGGGATGGCCGACAAGTCTCTGTCCAACATCGACAATAATTCAGAGCTATCGCAAGACAACCAGGCAGCTCTACGCGAACTCTTGCTTGAATTCAGAGCATGTTTCGCAAGTTCGTGGAAAGTACGCCAGACTGCATTTACTAGGAACAGGATTATCACATACGACGACGTACGCCTAATACGCCACCAGCCCTAACACGTGTCGGCAAAAGAACGCGAAGCGAATCGATCGCAAGTAAGAGAGATTTGACTACCGTTGACTACCGGAAGCTCAACACCGTAAAGAAAAAGTATGTATACCCACTGTCATGCATCGACGAATCGTTAGATAGACTGCGCAGCGCCCACTATTTTTCGTCGCTTGATTTGAAAAACGGGTACTGACAAATCGAGGTAGACGAACGAGACCGCGAAAAAACTCGCTTTGTGACCCTTGACGGCCTCTACGAATTTCGAGTACTCGCTTTCGGCTTGTGTTCAGTCCCAGCAACTTTCCAGCGAATGATGGATGCTGTCCTCGCTAGGCTGAATTGGCAGACTTGTCTGGCGTATCTTGGTGACCGTAGTTGTCTTTTCTGCAACGTTCGAGCAACATCTTCATCGCCTGCGGAATGTGCTAGAAGCAATCCGATCGGCTGATCTCATGCTTTGGTTATCTTTGGCAACTTTGGTTATCAAGAGCTCAAGTTTCTCGGACACGTTGTAAGCGCCAGAGGAGTCCGACCCGATCCCGACAAGTTTGCAGCTGTAGCAGCATTTCCTCCTCCTGCAGACAAGAAGGCTGTGCGGCGCTTCCTGGGCTTGTGTGCGTATTATCGCCGTTGTATTGAAAACTTCCCAAAGGCAGAAGAACCCCTGACTCGCCTTACAAGGGATGACACGCCATTTGCCTGGACTAATGAGCAATAGGTGACCTTCGCTGAACTACGACAACGCGTGCAGTCAGCACCCCTCCTGGTACATTTTGACGATGAGGCTGACACGGAGGTGCATACCGACGCCAATAACATCGGTCTTGGCAGAGTACTCGCTCAACGTCAAGACGGCATTGAAAGAGTAATAGCTTACGCTAGTCTCTCGCAGTCATGATGACGTCATGATCGTTCCACCAATTGACGTCCCAGTTTGTATCATATCGAGGACTGCCGTCCATCGTGCGCCTATGTTCGCTAATAACCTAAGAGGCACGATGAGCAAAACCATCAGCACACACTCCAACGCTTCGCCTTAGTGCTTAGCAGAAACTATGAGCAATTTTATAGTAGGCTGAGGCTAACAACACGGAAGACGACCGCGATTTCTGCAACAAGTTCCGATAATTAAAAACATTCAGGTGTTTTCCGTTGTTTCATCTCGCTTAATTGCAGAAGTTCAGTCTAAAAATCGTAGGGCAGACTAATCATCCGCCGATCAATTAAAGAAGGCAAGCTCAAGCTACACAAAAAAAAGAAGTGCCTAAACACATCAATTTGCAGCACAGCATTATTGTTACTACCTTTCACAGTAGCGCATGTCCAACGCAATTATACCTTAAACCTACTCAATAAACTGCGAGATGCTAAATCAGAGTTATCCACAAAGATGAGCTCACGCGCGATTACTCACCTGTCAGTTGTGGCCGCAGGACAACTGGCCGTAAGAGCTCGTCCCATCGCTTACCCGCGTCAGCCAGAGTGGCGCAGATAGACATGATTGCGTTCGTAAGGCTGCTACTCCCTATAGTAGAAATTTCTTCTTACGTAGGCAGCTCCAAGGGCCATTTAAGTTCTATGAATCAGATCACACGTACTTTGGCCGCATGTACTGATGTTGTCACATCTGCTACCCTTACATACACTCTTTTTGTCGACTACAGCACTAGCATTTGCAGTGGTGGGCATCACAAGCTTGCTGATCTTACAAAATTATATAACTTACTGAATACGCTTTTAATATTTCATTTTTCTTAGGCCAAATATTTTTCGCAAGTTTGCTTTGGGAATTACACCTCATAAGAGCAAGCCTGCTGCTGCTAATTTACAAATTTACGCTATTACGCATACAGCTCAGACATCACATTTCCTCTTTCTACGACGAAAAATATCTTGAAATTATCCGGGCGTCCAACAGAACACACGTATGGTCTATATATGTCGTTGGTAATGTAGCTCGGAACCTCGACGTCTACAACAAGAAAACTCAAGGCTGCCACTCATATCTGCGACCATACAGATAAGCAACCCTATTATCATCAACCGAGGCCAAGATACTTATTGAGAAACCAGTAAGAAAAATAAATAAAATGGAATGACAGGGTGCTAGATGATATCAAGGAGGAATTGGAAAAATGGAATGATGATTTCCTCATTTTGAACAAAAATGGCGTTCCAGGTTTGAAGGGTACTGCGTTTGGCTAGTAGGTAACAAATCATGATAAATGTTATTTGCGCATCACTTGAAACGAAGCATAGAAATAACAGACACATGTCTGTCGCTTCTAGTCCTCGTTTCAACTGGCGCACAAATAACATGTATCATTTCCAGGTTTTGTTACGTTACCGAAAAAATCATGCAAAATCGCCATTCGTGCCTTTTTCAACTAAAATACTGCGGCTTATGAAACTGAGATAAATACGCGAGCAGTCATGGAGCGAACCATTGTGGCGAATACATTGGTCATTGGGAAAGCCTGAATTGACCCGCGAAAACATTGCACCTTTCTAGATTTGACCTTTTGAAAGTACTGAGAGATGCCAGGCTTATGAAAGTGGTGCACAAGGAACTTCTGGAGAACTAGGAGGAATGATTTTACTCAGACTCTCCAGCTGTACTTGAATGGATCAAGCCAGTGTAAGAAAGGTGGAAGACTTGGAGCTCACAGCTAAACTGGCAATACATGGTTATCCGAGGGATATCTGGTGGAAATATTTGCAACAATGCCCTTTGGTGGGAAGGCCCTGGATGGCTGCGTGGAACGAACGAATGCTGTCCAGATAAAACGATACCCGCCTCACAAAAGTTAACAATGACGGCGACAAAATTAGAGAAAAATACGCTAATCTTGCATGAGTTAGGGGCAAATCGATGGCTCCTTTTCAACACGTCCTGTGTTAACAGCCTGAAAAAAGATAACAGCATAAATTCTTGGTTTCTCCATTTCTTGCACAATGCCAGACATCCAACAATGAAATTGACGGTATCGCTCACTATAGAAGAGACGCAAAGGCTTGAAACATATTGAAAGGGGAAAGTACAAACACAGCTATTCCCTGAACACCCAATGCACCCAGCAATTTACGAGCTCGCTCCGTATAAGAATGAAAACCTCTGGTCAGTGTTGGTAGATTACTGTGTTGGTCACCAAGGTCCGTGTGGTTCAGGAGCTGCCGTAAACTTTCGGGTTCGGATGGTGTGAGGCGTCGAATGAGTGTCTCCTTCAAAGTTTGGTAGGTGTTCTCCGCAGGTGGAGCGAGAGGCAAATCGCGGACCTCGCTGGCTGTAGCTGGTGGCAAGCTACTCACGATGTAATGGTAGCGCATGAGGTCCGCTGTGATGCGCCGGGCGGCGAATTGCGCCTCCATTTGAATGAACGAGAGCTCGAGGTCGGCGGGCCAAAAGGGGGGCAGCTTCAATTCGACAGCAGACACGGTAGGTGCGTCGGTGTCGCTATGCGTGTTCACGTCCGGCTCACCACTGTTGGTTGCTATCCCGGGCGCAGAGCGATGAGACGGTAAGCGATGAGTTCCAAACAAAGACTAAACATTTTTGTTCTCTCGCGAGGCATAGGGAGGTGCGTGCGCTAACTTGGCTTTCAAGTGCATAACATGGTGTTCAAAATTGGCGCTAAAAACTATCCATTTAAACACGCGCCAGCTATAGCGGCGTGCGGATGGCGTTCGTTATAACTGCATAACTCCAACTTCAAAATGCGTGACAAACACACAACTGTTCTTCCTCCAGGACTTTAGTCTATTGGCAGTTGCTGGAAGGTGATTATCGCAAGCTTCTACATGATGGAGTACGTAGCAGTTTAATGCAAATAGGTGAAATGTACTTGATCACCAGAGCTTGACAAGGGCTGTGAAGAAAGTTGGAAATCACTGCAAGACATGCAAAAGATTTGAGGTGGAACCCTTGACTGAGCCATTTGCACCTTTCGCAAAGGACAAAAAATTAGTGAGTCTTTGTCATCATTGATATAGACTTCGCAGGACCCTTATACTCTTAAGCAAAATCAGGTCTATGCAAAGGGTACATAGCAATTTTTCCTTGCCCGATAACATGTGGAATTCATCTTGCACAGGTTGCGACGTCGAGTACACTGAACGTTGTAGATGCGGTGCGAATAGTTACCACACGATGTGGAATCTGCCAAATCGTTTATTCTAACAATTGCGTCACCTTCCATAGACGTTCCAAATATATGCAGATAATTCAAAAATTAATATAAGACAACAGGTGTCGGCAGTATTTCCGCGATAACCAGATAAACCTGAAGGTAATTGCGGTGACAACACCATGGTGCGAGGGGGCGCTCTCGGACCAGCTAATTAGCGACGTGGCGGCACATTGCTTGTTCGAAGCGCCGACAATCCTTTATAATTGCATCCACCGTGGCAGAATCCTCACACATCAGGATATTGAAGGCATCGTCTGCAATAGCTTTTAGTATGTGACCAATCTCGTCTGCCTCGGTCATGTTTTTATCTGCTTTGCTGCAGATGGCCAGCACCTCCTGTAAGTACATGACAAAGGATTCTGTTGAAGTCTCAGCGCGGCACGCAAGTTCTCTTTGTTGCTGCCAAATGATGAACGACAGGTCTGCCAAACAGATCTCGCATTTTTTCTTTGCAGACATCTCAGCTCGTTAGATCAGCTTCATGTGTATCGTACCACTGCTTAGAAGTTCCTCTCAGATTAAATATCAGGTTTACTATCAATGTTGTATCCGACCTGTTGTGGTCGCACACTCGCCCGTACATCGCAAGCCAGACTTCGACGTCGGCGTTATCTGTGCCACAAAATGTCCCCGGGTCCCGTGGATGAGAACGGATGACCGTTGGCACAGGCTGCTGAGTCGTTGTCGGTTGTGTCGGTTGATCTGACATTGTGGTGGTAGGTAGGTGATGTCCGCTGCGAAGTTCCGTGATTGTACCCCGCAGCTCCCCCAACATGTTACAGGAAGAAAGCAGGCCAGAGATTGTGGAATAATGTACATGTACTCTGGTGCGCCAAACCACGCCGACATCGCCCGGACCAGAGGCCTTTCTTCTTTGAAATTGGCGCGGCAAGTTGGACACTGTGATGAATTGGGTTCGTGTCTTATTTAACCGGCCGAGGTGTTGCCTCAGGGCAGAAAGAAACAAAGCCAGCTGCAAATTAACAAGCACAAAAACTACACTTTATATAAAAAAACAACATCAAACAAAACAGAGCAGGGACAAGACATTAATTCACTGAATCTCAACGTGAGTTGCCTGATACTATGATAACCAACCTAAAGCGCAACCCTGTGCACGCAACAAACAGCGCGAGGTTCAGCACAACGCTCTCAAGCTGAACGCGGTGGACGCGAAGGCTATGCAAAGTCCGGTTCTGCTCATTCAAGTCGTGAAAGAAAGTTCACCGGTGTTAAGTTCCTGCTCGAAATGGTCTGGCTGACAAGGTATAGGAGCGACACTCACAGACGCTCGAGGACGGCCGATCCGTGCAGCTGTCTGGTCGTAGCAACGCCGCCCCGTCTTCGCAAACCAAGAGAGACGCCACAGGTCGCCGGGAAAGCGCTTTGCGTCTGGGTGGAGGCCTCTGTGAGCCCGGGTCCAGGAGCCCGTCAAGCCCGTACCTCCGCACCCCAGCAGCCTTCCTCGAACGGTCCCTGCTTAATACGTGCCAGGTATACACCAGGGCATCGGGGAAACATCGATGCGGTTCGGTGAAGGCCTTGTACGCTGGGGTCCTTCTGGCCCTACGCGCGTACACCTCCGCACCCCAGCAGCCATTCTCGTACCGCCCCGCTGACGTGTCTCTTCCGGACTTCTTCTTCAGATTCCTTTTTTTTTTCTTGCGCCGCTCAGCGCGCTCGCGCCAAAGCCACATGGCAAGTCGTCGTCGTCGTCTTCATTGCACACACAGCACGCGCGGCGCCGTAAATTTGCAGCTCCTTGATCATCTGTCGATGACGACTGAGCGCACATCATGACATAAGCCCCCATTTTCGAAGATTTTTCGGCAGAAAAAACGCTGTACATGTGCGCGTGACATGTTTAAGGGGTTCGCAAGTCCATAACGTCAGCAGTCAACCCTTGCTCGAATGCTGATAATAGTTCCTAGAGTCCTATCTCAAGTAACGATGCACCCACTGCACATCTAGTTACACTGCACACTTCATAACACCACGTTAAACCAAACTTGGGCACGAAAAACACAGATATAATATGGCACACCAAACACAAATATCGCGACTGAATATTGTGAAAGCCGCCTAGCCATTATCAAATGGCACCTGTAGTCCGTATACTCTCATGCGAGACTGGAAGGAATGCCTAGTAATCTCTTTAAGAGATTGTCTCAGCTCAATGTATGGAACAGCTGCAGTCTTTGCATCAGGTACTCTATTGCAGAAAACGGTTGTCACATTACTGCGATGTAGCTGAGTCATATCATTGAAATAATGGGAATAGTCAACAGGAGAAGTACCATGGGCTTTACGAACAAGGGAATGAAGATCCACTATTGATCTAGTAACAACCACTGATGCAGGATTGCCCTTGGCCATAAGACCACGTCTAGTGTTGCTCACACTATTGTCGTTCCCTACAATGTTAGTCCCAATCATTTTGTCTTCTTCAAAGAGACTGTGCTCTGGCCATGGACCGGCCGAATTAGCAACCACATTGTCGGATTTCAGGGAATCATTTCTCGACAATACCTTCTTTTCTGCATTGACGAGACTAGATGTCTGGAGATCTTTATCTGCATCAGATTCTGCTGAAGCGTCCACTTTCGTTGAGGTAACTGAGTGGTTGTCATCAATGCCTAGTGTAGATAGTGTTGTTACAGAGCCCATTGTACTTTTTCCGTTCTCACTACTATCCCATAAAAAGGTATCTGGAAGCATTGGGCCTGAACCAGTGACTTCTGTAAGTAATGGAACATTTTGTTCCAAGCAGGCTAGCTCCGTTATAGCTATCGACCCTTTCACATCATTTTTGTCACCTTGAGCGTCCCTGGACTCAAAACACAATGCAGCAGCTTCGCTCCTAGTATTAACTTGCGCAAACTTCTTGCGCAACAACACTTCATGCAACTTTAACCGCAGTTGCGCCACCACCTCCTCTTTCTCTTTCACCTCTTTTGTAAACAATTCTACAGCAATTCGTTCTTCCTCCATTGCTATCAGCTCTTCCTCGACTGCTATCAGCTCCTTCTGAACCCATCTTTTGAGTTCCTCTCCCGTGAGTCCCAACCTGAGTCCTATTTGGGTCAACTCAACGGCATTCATACTGACGCAGGTACGAGTATTTGCTTTGCAATTACAATCTTTCATTTACAGCTGGCTTTGTCCTGTCGTAGCGGACGCCATTTGTGATGAATTGGGTTCGTGTCTTATTTAACCGGCCGAGGTGTTGCCTCGGGGAAGAAAGAAACAAACCCAGCTGCAAATTAACAAGAACAAAAACCACACTTTATATAAAAAAACAACATCAAACAAAACAGAGCAGGGACAAGACATTAATTCACTGAATCTCAACGTGAGTTGGCTGATACTATGATAACCAACCTAAAGTGCAACCCTGTGCACGCAACAAACAGCGCGAGGTTCAGCACAACGCTCTCAAGCTGAACGCGGTGGACGCGAAGGCTATGCAAAGTCCGGTTCTGCTCATTCAAGTCGTGAAAGAAAGTTCACCGGTGTTAAGTTCCTGCTCGAAATGGTCTGGCTGACAAGGTATAGGAGCGACACTCACAGACGCTCGAGGACGGCCGAGCCATGCGGCTGTCTGGTCGTAGCAACGCCGCCCCGTCTTCGCAAACCAAGAGAGACGCCACAGGTCGCCGGGAAAGCGCTTTGCGTCTGGGTGGAGGCCTCTGTGAGCCCGGGTCCAGGAGCCCGTCAAGCCCGTACCTCCGCACCCCAGCAGCCTTCCTCGAACGGTCCCTGCTTAATACGTGCCAGGTAGACACCAGGGCATCGGGGAAACATCGATGCGGTTGGGTGAAGGCCTTGTACGCTGGGGTCCTTCTGGCCCTACGCGCGTACACCTCCGCACCCCAGCAGCCATTCTCGTACCGCCCCGCTGACGTGTCTCTTCCGGACTTCTTCTTCTTCAGATTCCTTTTTTTTTCTTGCGCCGCTCAGCGCGCTCGCGCCAAAGCCACATGGCAAGTCGTCGTCGTCGTCTTCATTGCACACACAGCACGCGCGGCGCCGTAAATTTGCAGCTCCTTGATCATCTGTCGATGACGACTAAGCGCACATCATGACAGACACTAACGTGTGTATCCCCTGCTGGCGCGGATCAACAATATTGATGATTTCGTGGAGCGTTTCCTATCACTTGGCGGCAGCCGCGGAGCGTATCGCAGACGTTTTCTAACAGCTCTTCTGCAATTCCTAGGTTGGTTGCCTTCCCCCCCCCCCTTTCTTTTTTTTTTCTTTTTTTTCTTTCTTGCTCCACTTCTGCCGTCGATGTGTACCGAACGGTTGAACATTTCAACGTGTGTTGTGTCTCTTGAAGTGCCGCCGTCTTTTTCTTTTTTATAAGTGCAAGACGTGCACAATGGGCCGTTGTAGTGCTTGCCGAGTTTCGCTGGACAATGCTGACCGGATTCTAGTTTGCTCTGAGTGTGAGTTTGTTTTTCATGTAGGGGGTTGTTCTGGAGTATCTGAAAGGGCGTTTAATAAAAAGCGCGAGACATCACTGAAGGCGTGAAAATGTTCCTTCTGTAAGCCTGTCGGTGGCAAGGGCCATGTTTCCGCTTCAAATCAGGCATCTGATAACAGCATCCTTGTGAAGTTGGCAGAACTTGACCGCAAGCTAAGTTCTCTTCTCGAGCTTCCCGCCCAGGTTTCATGGATGGACAAATTTATTCAGGTCTTGTCTGATCATTTCGACGCTATTCAACAGCAGCTGGATACTCATCACAAAGATATAAAAGACGTTAAGAGCCGGTTGGAGAAAACTGAGAAACAGGGCGCATTGCCGCAGCTATCACAGCAGGAATCTGGTGTTGAGGATCTTGAGAGACGGAGCAGGCGGCTAAATATAGAAATTCAAGGTGTGACTGAGAATGATGGAGAAGACCTGTTTAGCAAAGTAAATGGAGTCGCCCAAAGATTACAGGTTGCTTTGTTGGGCAGGCAAGATGTCGTAGCCCTACATAGGTTACCTAGAAAGCCCAGGAAGCCCCGAGGAATCATCGTGCGTCTTGCACGCCAGGAATTGGCCGATGCTTGGCTCGATAACAAGCGAAACATGAGAAACAGTGATTATAAGGTTCACATAGCTGAAAATCTGAACCTCCGTACAAGAAAGCTTCTCTACTTTGCTAAAGAATGGTATAAAATTCTGGCTATAGATATGTTTGTTGTTCTAATGGGAAAGTCCTGGTACGTAAAAATGGCGGCGATCCTGGGTTTGATGTAAAATGTTCTGACGACCCTTCTGCCCTAGTTCATTAATACGAGATATCTTTGAGTTCAATAGAGTAATTATGCACCTAGGCAATAAAACAAAGACAGAATGGTTCTCTACACTACGCGTACAAGAAAGACGATGAAATTGTATTGACCCTTTTCGCGGCGCTTCCGTGGGCGCTGCCATGTTTCATCACGTGGTGACGCGTCCATTGCTTGCCTCAGCCGCCTCCGTTGCCTCCGCGTTGACAATGCAAGCGCGTGACGCCGGCGCGGCGCAGCAAACCTCTGTTTCGACGCGTATCGTAGACGGTGACTGCGTGCACGACACGAAGCTTTGGCCACAGCTTTAGAGGACATGTAAGTGCTTTCAGAGCTCATTACGCCTTGTCCAAACGGTGTGAGCAGCGTATACGGTGCTTGTACTAAAAGCGGGGCTAGAAATGTATTCCAAGCTGTCCAAACTTTCCGCTTATGAATCAAATAGGGATCAGTGGGCTCTGCGTTCTTTATTTGGCAAACATTTTGAACCAGCGGCTCGTCATATTTCTGACTCAGTAAAGTTCCTCGGTGCGGCCACTATCTGATTGTTTATTTTCAGCGTAATCACTCGCGGGTATGCTGTGCTGCGATAAATTTGTTCTTGCTGCGCACAAAGCTTGGAATTTAAATGTTCTGTACTTCGTGGTAGCCCGTAGCAAAGACGTATTATCGCTAGTCCTTCGCTTACTCTGTGGACCGTCACGAAACATTCAGCTTCCAGCATTCGCGTGTTGTCGGTGTAGTCGCCGTCACTCATGCTCCGGCACATTGATTCAGGTGTGTGCCTATTCACTCACACTTGGGCGATAGGGTGGGCGTAAGTTTTCGTTCGAGTAAGGGTGGATGTGTGTAGATAACGTGCGGGAAACTTACAATGCCAGTAAGTGGCACTACTTCATTTTGTAACGAGCGGTACTCACTCCCAAGTGCCGACGTTCCGGAATTGAAGTCCCTTCTTTGGAGGTTAGCTATACAGTGCAGGTGGATGAATTATATTTCTTTATCCTTGAGGAAAGCCGTGCATCGAGAAGGGCGCCAACAAAGGCAGTCCTTATGCAGCAGCTGCGACACAGGTTGATTGTATTAATTAACATGTGAATCACTATTTTTGCAGCGAACTACCGCACACGTCTTCCCTTTATTGTTATACATTTTGCAGTATTAATTGGGCACAGTGCATTAGCGCACACCCAGTTGCATTTTCGACAGCTGACCGCACAGTAGGAGGGTAGACGCAGTAACGGTTTCGAATTCGTGCGCTTTCGCTGAGGCAACGTATGGCGCTCCGCCGAAAGCGCCATCTCGTTCCTCTAGAGCAAACTGCTCCGCGAAAAGGGTCAATACATCTAAGTGTGAAAACTGCGAATAATAAAACAACATAACTGGAAATCGTTTCAGCAATAGGTAACTTGTGCGGTGTAGTTAGGCTTACTGAAACGTGGTACACTGACGCTAGCAATATTGTTCAGTTACCTACTAAGACAGAATTCTATTTAAACAAAGAAATATTGCGTGGAGGAGGTGTTTCCTTGTTTGTAAATGAGTCTATGTCATGTGATCTATCTGGTAACTTTCCGTGTACGAATGAAAATATTGAGTTGCTATGTGTTGAAACCAATTATAAGCTCTCTGCTGTTTCTTACCGATGACCTGATGGCAGTTTGAATGCATTTTTCACATTTATGGATAATCTGTTGCCATCTGTCAGTGAAAAAACGAAAATGTGTAGTTACTGCAGACTATCGACAGATTGCCCACTACCGCCGCGACATCTTCACGCGAAGACCCACCGCGGTTCGTTCAGCCGAGGGGACCGGAAGATATAACACGCATCGTTTGCCGTGATCTTAAGGCCATGGCCCCGGCTCCAGTTCGTGCGGACTGTCGGGAAAGCGGGACCTCTGTCTCGCTTATACAACCGGTCGTTCAGGAGGAAATAGCGAGTTGGGCCATTCCATCTCTCTGCTTGGTCTGGCATACGAGCACCTACCAGATTTCCTACACTTCATCGCAACCCAGCTGATTGGCGCACAGCGGATGATACACCCATCTGTTTAATGGTTCCAGCATTGGACACAGCCAAGTGCCAGACAATCGCACTTTCTCGCCCTAAACACAGACTAGGAACATTAACGCCGACGGTGCTGCACGAAAATCCAGCCACTCCCCGTCTCCGAAAGGTCGTCGGTCCCGTTCGCCTCTCATTCACCACTCTTCGTTCCCATCTGCAACCGGTCGTTTCACTTCGGAAAACTAGGCGGTGCAGCTCCCGGGATATGAAGGTGTAACTCCGACCCGGCCCACAAATCCTCTGTCGACCCTGCCTATTCACGTGGAAACCTACTGGATATTGAAGTTGATGGTCCTGTTACATCTCTCGTTGACACAGGAGCGCAGCTTTCAGTTATGAGCGCTGCTCACCGCCGAAGGCAAAATAAAGTCGCAGTTCCTGACGAAAGTTGAACTATCAATTGCGATAGCAAATTAGTAGACAGCTATACGGAGTAAGGATAGTTGTTTTATTGGCTGCATAAACTTGGACACACTCGCTTACTAACTGAAATAACAAGTATGGTGTCAGCGCACACAAGCAAGCAAGAATAGATCACACTCGATGACCGCAGACAACTGTCAGAACGCTGGCGTGAGAAAGCGCGTTTGCAGCGAGCGAAGGTTCGTGTGGTTTAGCGCTTCAACGGAAACTGAACGCCGAGAGCACTGCGCATACAAAGGCAAAAGCCGTCTGGAGATCGCTTTCAAGATACGGTGCACGCGACGCAGTTGCTGGCCGAGTAGAAGCCGCACCCCCACCTGCTTTCCCGCTTACCTCCTTCCGCGTGGGAGATTGATTCGACAGTTCCCCTTGCGCCGGTCGCAAGATACGCATTTGGTGCCGCAGCTAAACGTCGCCTCCCCTCCCCCTCTCGCAGCCCCCACTGCCTTTCGCACGACGGGAGGCGTCGGGTTTGCTGACCGCCGTGTGTTCGCTCTCCGTGAAAGCGCGCATCCCTCGCGCGCTTTCACTCGCACATACATCATACTGAGCGCGGCGACGACTTTATCGTCCTTGGACTTTATACGGAACCTCACGGCGACGGCCACGACGACGCCAATGGCAGGTGTCCGCTTGGAGTGTTCATATTGTTACGATGCATTGCGTAAGAGCCTGCCATTAAAGGACCGATGTGCTACGCGAAGAGGAAGAAGACGGGACATGCCTCGTGAGATGCTGTCAGCCATTCTCTAGTAGCAGCAGCCTGTAAATATTGTCTCTCCCGTGTACTTGTGAATCCCCGTGCCAGATTGGTGGAGGTGCGGGGTGCCAGAAGAGAGTCGCTGAATGGTGATCGAGAAAAAACTGCCTTTATCACGCCGGACGGCCTCTATCAGTTCAAAGTTATGCCCTTTGGGCTGTGCAACGCCCCAAGAACTTTTCTTGAACGATCTCCACGTACCTGCACTTATGCACATCCTCCTCCTATGTTGTGATGATGTGGATAGTGGCGTCTAGCGGTGACAAAAAAAGTGTGTGACAAGCCATCTTGAAGTGATGGTGATTGTATGGCAGCAGCTAGAAGAGAATTGGTGATGATGATAATGGAAGAAGACGACCACGTTCCACGAACGAGGACGCGGCGTGAGAGCACGAGAGCGCGCAGAGCGCGAGAGCGAGCGGCAGCCTCGAACGTCAGCTCGTAGAACAGCGGTTCAAGGTTCGGGTACCAGCGACCGGTTGTCCTGCTACCTTGCGGACCTGGTCGGAGATCCAGCTCGTGGCTGGACTCTCCTGCGCACTAGCGGCCTGCTGTAATAGCGGTATCGTGCAGTGCTTCCTGTTGGGCACCGGGTGCCTGAGCTACCTGTGTGCTGACCGAACTCGACGTTCTAGCGGCAGAGGCGTTACAGGCCAGGCGTTACGGACCAGCCACAGCAGTGTCCTGGTATTCTTCCGGCCTGCTGTTCCGCTGGTTTCACGTCGCGACAAGGTGTGGCGTGATGATGATGGCGTAAGACGTGGCCGTCGCAAGCAACACACCAACTGTCTTCCAATGTCAGACGACGCAGCGACGCACTACGCAACAACCACCATGGTCACTGCAACGACGACACACACCGGCGAGTCGTGATGCATGAGTGCTAGGCACATCCTTATATAGAGGGACAAACGACTTCGCGAACTCTAGTCCGTGTGTACGTAAAGCGTTTGTATCGTGTTAGCGTGTCTGTATAAAGGCTGTGTTTCGTGTAAAAGGTCCCGTCTGTCGTGTCATTATTAAATGGTCCTGGGCCCAACGGAAACAGCGAGCTTGTTTTTCATCACACCGATCATCACGCCCTCTGCTGGCTCTCCTCTTTGAAGAACCCAACTGGACGACTTGCACGTTGGCGATTGTGTCTGCAAGAATACCCATTTTTCATTATGCATAGGCCAGGGCGCCAGCATAAAAACGCTGACTGCCTGTCCCGCAATCCCATGGATCAACCGGACGGTACCGATGCTGACTCGCACATCTGTATTCTGTCCCTCTCGAGCTTTCTTCATATTGGCGACGAGCAACGCCAAGATCCTGGGTACTCATGGACCGCCCTGAGCTCCTCGCCGAATTACCCTTCACTCCGGATGTTCGCTTTGTGCGATGGCGCTTTATACCATCGTAGCGTTCGTCCTGATGTCCCGGAGCTCCTCCTAGACGTTCCAAAGCAGCACCGGCGGGCCGTATTCCAGCAACCTCATGACGCTCCTACTGCTGGATATCTGGACACCACTCGCACATACGACGGCCTGCAGCGCCGCTTCTTCTGACCCGGCATTTATCGCTCTGTGCGCCGTTATGTCGCTCATTGCGTCTTGTGTCAGCGCCGGAAGACGCCTGTTATGCCTACTGCTGGTTGGCTTCAACCAATTGATATCCCTAGAGAGTCCTTCTACCGTGTGTGCCTCGACCTTCTTGACCATTTTTCAATTTGCATGAAAGAAAACAAGTGGATTGCTGTAGCAACAGATAATGCCACGAGATATGCCGTTACTTGAGCGATGCCACCCATCTGCGCTACAGATGTCGCCGACTCCTTACTATACGACGTCATCCTGCACCACGCCGCCCCTCGCCAGTTACTTAGGGGTCGGGGCCGCTATTTTCTATCGAAGTTCGTCGATGATCTGCTCCGCTCCTGTTCTACAGAACACCAGATAGCTAGCGCGTACCACCCTCAAACGAACGGCCTGATCGAACGACTCAACCGCACACTAACTGAAATGCTGGCCATGTACGTCTCTGATGATCACCGTGACTTGGACGCCGCTTTACCATACGTCAATCTTGCAAATAAATCATTCCTTAACGACACTTTCGCACCATTTTACCTTTTGTATATCCGCGTAGCCACGTTGCCCTTCGACACGTTGCTACCTCCCGAAATACTATCACCCAGCACTGATTACACTCGCGATGCTATTGCCTTGGCCGCCCAGGCGGAGAGGTTGCCCGTCATCCCCTGAAAGTCTCGCAAGCTTCTCCAGAGCCATGCTATGACCGTCGGCACCAAGAACGGCATGTTTCTCCTGGTTCCCTTGTCCTTCACTTGACGCCTTCACGACGCGTCGGCTTACCGGAAAACCTGCTTTCCCGTTATTATGATCCGTACCAGATCTTACAACTGTTCGACGTGACATACGAGATCGCCGCAGTAGGTCAGGCTTCATTGCCTCCTAACGTCACCGGCGATGTTGTGCCCGTTGCAGGCTCAAGCATATGTCCTCTCATTAGGTCAAGCTCTATCACCTGCACCGGGGCGGAGCTAACCCCGACGGGAGGGCGATGCTATGGTGAAGGGAAAGAAGAACGTGACACAAACTAGAGGAAGACGAAGACCCTAGCCGTTGCCTGAAGAGCCATGTACATGGCTTGTCATCATCATCAGCGCATATTTTATCCACCGCAGGACGAACGCCTCTCCCTGTGATCTCCAATTACCCCTATCTTGCACTAGCGTATTCAAATTTCCGCCGTCAAATTTCCTAACTTCATCACCCCATCTGGATTTCTGCCAACCTCCACTGCGCTTCCCTTCTCTTGGTATCCATTCTGTAACCCTAATGGTCCACCGGTTATCCATCCTACGCATTACATGGCCTGCCCATCTCCATACACATATACATGGCTTGTAAATACACATTATTCTACAATCGTTGGCCTGCCTTCTTCCTACAACAAAATGTATTATCAATGATAACACCACATACCGTCTTTCTTCACTCTTTAACATAACAATGCTACATTGTTATGTTAGAGAGTGAGGAAGGGCCCTATGTGATGCTATCTTTGACTATGCCAATATAGGCTAAATTATGCAAGTGTTATCTGCGAGCTTTGACGACGATAGTGAATCTCACGAAACATGTTCTTGATGCAGACGTTCGGAGGATGCAAATGTTTTAAATGTGCTGCCTCGTTATGTGCCCTCATCGTTCTGGATGCGTGTGCGATAGAAAGGCAAAAGTAAAAAGGAGCAACCAGATCATTGAGCTTTTCTTGTAGCACTTACAAATGTCCAATTTCGTGCGCTATGTTAATATGAGTATAACGTCGGTTTCCGGTATCCGAAACAATCATCACTTTTTTAAGGCCGCAGGCTCCATGTCCTACAGCGATCCCTATATGAGAGAATAAATGCAGATTATGGCCACGCATGATGTATATACAGCTGGTTAGGGACTATGGAAATTGTGCGGAGATAATCAAGCTCACAGGATATTTGTGCGAATCCATGTATTTCACACCTCTCACAAATCGGGTACGGACAGAAAAATGTAGAACTATACAAGACCACAAAGTTAAGAAAATTGCTCGTAAGAGTTTATCGTAGTGATTGGAATTACAGCGCGAAAGCTAGAGTAGATGTCACCTTAGCTTAGTTTTTCAAAATATTACTAGTGAAAGTAAGCCCGTCCTAACTGTAGGTGATATATTATTAACACGCTTGATGTCCACATTGGCGCTGCATGCGCCTCTAGAGACTGTTTTAGTGGCTTTTGGCTCTATCAATTAGGAGCTTCTACAATTACAATTCCCACTGAAAGAAGCAGATCCCTCTTAGACCATGTCCTCACTAATATTTCGCCTTCACCAGATTGTAGTGCAATTGGCACAGATATATGAGATCATTACACTGTATTCGTAACTTTCAGATCTAACCTTCCTAGGTCAGATCCCTGTTGTTATACGTCTCGATAAGATAAATTTTGTTGATGCAATTGACAAAATGTACTTGTCAGTGATAGCTACCAAACAAAATCCAGGACAAGCACTTCGGTTATCTTATTTTTTATTTTAAAAAGCAGGTCATGCTAACATTGTAAATGCGAAATACAAAAAGAAATTTAAGTTTCTGCGCATTAAGCGGATCATAAATGGGTTACTTTTAAACACGAGAAAAAAAAGAAAACATGGCATAGAAGACAATAAAACAGCCTTTCAGTGTTTATTTAGCATTACGCTATAAAAATATTGCAAAATATTCAGCAATTTATTGAAAAAATCCAAAAGGGAATATTTCCAAACTGAATTCGCGAAAAATAAGTTTCATGAAAAACTGACAAGTAATCAACGAGTTCTTGAATGTACCGTATTTTGACAATTCCGCTGAAAAGGAAACAATTTAAAATAGTTTAGCTATCACTGACCCACTCAGCATTGCACATGTGTTCAATAACCACTTTTGTGAAATATGTAATACGACCCATGTTTCATCTGACTTTCATGCGAGCCTATGCTACCAATCTTTCTTTCTGTTTCCTATAACCTATGAAGTTGTTACTAAGATTTCTACCTTGAAGAACACAAGTCCTGGCCTTGATGAAATTTCCACATTCCATTCAAAGCTTGTTGGTACAACTATTTCTAATGCTTTCAGTAATTTAATTGATCTGATGTTCAAAACTGGCATATTCCCTAGATCAGGAAGCTAAGGTAATTCCTGTTCACAAAATGGGAACAAAGCTCAAGTCGTTAACTATGGTGCTATATGCATTTATTCTTCAATTATTAAAGTTTTTGAAAAGATATCACTTAGCCGTACTAACATCTACATTAACAAATTTAGTTCTAAATCCGTCATTCGGGTATTCGGCCAGGAGCATCGACTAACTTGCTTTGCTAACATGAAGTGACCATATTAGACTTTCACTTGATCTCGTATGCTTTTTTGGCTCGACGTTTTTAAACTTAACTAAAGCCTGTGATACAATAAAACATCATGTTTTGTTTACTACAGTCTATTGGAATTTACGGTCCAACACCTAATATGTTAAAAGGTTCTCTATTTAATCGTTAATTACCAGTGTACACAGGCGGGGCTTTCTCTGAAAGCAAAATTATTAGCCAAGGAATTCTCAGGGCTCCATTTTTGTTCACTATTAGTTTTGCAAATATATGAATGATTTAGCCGACTGCCTTAGTTATATACTATCTCTATTACATGCGCACGATACGACTGTTGCCCTCTAAAAAAATAATTACTTTCGCTAACTTTGAAATTAAACAGTGACATGTCTGAAATTACTGGTGTAACGCCAATTTTCTCATTATAAACCATACGAAAACGCAATTCATGATAATAAATTCATCACAGAGACATTCACCTTGCTCTCCGACAATAACCCCTAACGAGCATGACATTCCTGCCTACACTTATGTGGCCGTCTACCGTCTACGCATTAAATAAGATCCCCACCTTAAGTTTACTAACCAAATTATGCACATCAAACAAAAAACTTCATTTGGCATTAGAGAACTACTAAAATCACGTGTATTTTATTTCGAAGAAGCATTGTTATCATTACGTTTGTCTTTCATTCATAGTGAAATCATTTATGGTATTGCTTGATGGGGTAATACTTATCATTGTATACTTTCCTCTATTCGGTACGCTCAAAATCAGGTTATTCGCATTATAACCCGAAGCCAATTTTTATCTAACGTCTCCTCACGACCATGTACAAACCGCATTCTTCAAGCGACATATTTGTTAAACTATTATTTAGGAATAATATACTTCAAATTACTAATTAGCCAAGTTTCTCCCAACTTCGTCAGTTCTGATCTACTTCTTTATCCTAATATCACACAGTCTGCAGCATAAGGAAATTTACTGTTACCTTTACGTCATACTAATTACGGAAAGATGCCTTCCTCTTTTGGCGCACTTAAGCTTTGGAACAGTCTACCATATGCGATTAAACTGTCATGAGAATATTACTGACTTAAATACCAGCTTAAAAATTATTTGCTCACTGATTAGATTTGTGTAATGCTATTTTGCTCATTTGTATATGTGCAATCAGTTGTGATCGCAAATGTGGCCGCTTCCTTGGCTCATTATGTGTGCCCTCAATCAGTTTCTTGCTTATTTCTTGGTTATTTCATTGTTTTGTTTCCATATTCTGTATTCCACTTTAATTTTTATGACAATTATTCAAGGGCCCTGGCGTAGCCCATCACTTTGGGACCCCTGTCTGTATATCATTTCTAGTAACCAATCGTATGAACAAATATTAAACTGAAACTGGAACTACTTGAAATTAATTCTCAGGATGACACCAGTTTCGAGATAATAATTCCCGAACTTTGCGGAGAAATGTATTGGCGTTGCAGTTAATTTTGTGCTTCAATGCATAAAGTGACGTTTTGTTAAGAAAATAACTGGAACGCCAATGCATTTCTCCACAAAGTTCCGGAATTAATATCTCAAAACTGGTGTCTTCCCGAGAATTCGTTCCAAGTAGATCCGCCTTGCGAACTCCACCACTACAATTTGTAAATTGCATTATGGGCCATCAGGTAATTAGACAAAAACCTAGTTAGTGCATTGTGTTAATTATTAGAATATGCATTTCAATTTCTCATGCAACTAAGGTATGCCTCTGCGAGCAGACGAGCGAATGAACTAGAATTCTGCTATCTGCCCCAGGCAACCTTTAAGAAACTTTGGAAGTGTTACCTGAAACACCCTGTATATATATATATATATATATATATATATATTACTACAAGGGACTCGAAAACTATGGGCACTTCGCAATATAACTTACACAGTGCCAAAATTTTCGATTTGGCCCATACTTAGCGGTACATACGCAGTGACCCATGGTGTCTTCTTACACTCTTAATTTCGCATAAAAACGAATTTTGTAACATTAATTTATACGTTATGTGGTGCAAGAGGTAACATTCAGGGTTATCAGATAGCAATGTGTAAGCCATGGAACAGCCAGCAGCAAGTTGTCAACTTCGGCAAATAGGTTGAGACCCATGCTGGTTATAACCCAAACCTAGTCGAGCAAGTAAAAATTAAATTATGGGGTTTTACGTGCCAAAACCACGATCTGATTATGAGGCACGACGTAGTGGCGGACTCCGGTTTCGACCACCTGGGGTTCTTTAACGTGCACCTAAATCTAAGTACACGGGTGTTTTCGCATTTCGCCCCCATCGAAATGCGACCGCCATGGCCGGGATTCCATCCCGCGACCTCGTGCTCAGCAGCCCGACACCATAGCCACTGAGCAACCACGGCGCGTCGTCGAGCAAGTAGACTCTCCTCAAATTAACGGCAATTAACCGGCAAATCATAAGGGGGGGGGGGGGCAGATGCAAAGAAAATAGCGTAGCTTGCACTGGAGGTCCAAGGCTAAAGAGACAGCGGAGCTGGTGGGCACCTAGCTAGTCCTGGCTTTTGGTATTGGCTAAGCATGACCAAGTCATCCCCAGCATTTTCCGCAATTTATTGATTAATGATTGATTATTGACTAGCTATTGACTGGCTAACCATTGGCTATCGCAAGGTATTGGCCACGTATTTGGGCTAGACTAAGCAGTACCAAGTTATCGGCAGCGTTTTCCGGAATTTATATCAATCAGACTAAGCTTAAGTAGTCCCAAATTTGCTTAGCTACACTTAGCCAGGCTCAGATTCGCTAGTTCACAGGGTTATGTGCGATTGCGCTTGGACCCGTTCTACACTACCGCCAGGATTGGCTCACATTTCCTGTTCGCATGTTACGGACTAACGCTCGGCTTAAACAGCTGCGCTGTTCGAAGCTACGGCTTAACAATGATATTCCCATTCGATGCAACACAATATTCATTCTGTTATCCTGTAGCATGCCATGAATACCATCCCCTTTGACGATCTTTTGGTGACAGATCAGCTATGCAGCTACAGCAATCGTACTCTGGGCGCCCCACATGTCGAGGTTTTCATCTTTGAGCATGAAACTTTCGTAGTGGAGAACGTGCGCCTTGCTTAGAAACACGGCAGTTCTTTCTTTTGCTTCCTTTTCCATCCCGTCATATGTTTTAACTGGCGGTTTCGCATTACATGGAATTCTTTCTCGTCTGTGGCAGCCCGATTGATGTCTCATGAGATAATACTTCTCATTGCTGTTTTATTTTGTCGGTTGCTTCGTGGGATAGTTCTTTCCGTTCATCAGTCAGTTCTCGTAGTAATACGGGCTCAATATAAATATGGTGGGGACACGGCGAAAACTGAAGGAGATTGCAACACCTCTCCATGTTCCCAAGGAATGTGTTTGAAGGAAGAGGACATTTCTGTTGCTCAGAATAACACCTCGAGTTCAATACCATATTGAATTGATGTCCTAGCGGACAGTTACATCAGATGATTAAAATATAAAAAACCATCCGAGAGCACCTAAGTACTTCTTACGAGCTGTGTATGCCAAAGCATTAATGTCAATTTGAAAAAATCTTTGACCCCCTTCGAATTTTGCGATGTGAGTAATGTACCATAGCGGTACGTTCTGTCCGAGCCTGCAAGCAGCAGCAACCTGCGGTGCCAACACCGCATGCCACTGGCGTGTTGCCCGACAACAGACTGGGCAACCAGGAGCGCCGCCAAGGCCGGTAGGCTTGTGCAGCACCTAAGCCCAGTGGGAGTGAGACGGACCTCGCGCCGGCTTTCGAGAGCGAGGGTGACGTGGCGTCGCGGCGATGCCCTCTCCCTTATAGCAACAGCTGACGCGCTAACCCAACAGCAGGTGTACCCTTTCGCCCACTCTGCTCCGTCGAGGCGCACTGGTACCACGGCGTCACAGCCAATGGGAACTCCGTCAACGCGCGCTCGTGACGTGGCGTCGCAGCCAGTGGTAATGGGAGTTTAGGTGCCGTTTTTCTGCTACAGAGGACAGGCGCCGGCTATTTCGTTCAATGGGCCATATGACGCTATTGCATCAAAATTCACACCCGGCTGTGCGACCAGCTTCGTGTTTTTGTGTCTTTCCTCAATGTTCGAGAAAAAAATTATGTCTGAACTATTGCATGAACGGCCTTACTTGTATTTTTCATTGAGGACAAAATGTGAAAATGCAATTTCTCGAGATGAATTTCTAGAAAAAATGTATTGCTCCATGAGGTACGTTAGTGTGCAACGCGGGAACTAGTGTTAAACACAAAAAAAAAAACAGAATAAGAACGTGAATGATGTTAGACGGGGAAGCTTAACTTACCAGCAATCGGTCTCTTTTTATTGTTCTCGTCTATACTGACTAATTCTCGCCTGCAATGTAAAAGTGATCGAAGCGTAAAACAAACTGAACAGAAGCATAAATAAAAAAAGGACTGAGAGCAATTGCGAGAGCCCATGCATTAGGGCTCGTGAAAATTGTTACGTAAAATTGAGAAGTAATAATTTGAACTATATGCAATACTTAGCAATGGAGTTTACACGTTGTCTTCAAATGTTTACGCCGAATAAAGCAAAACGTATATGCATTACTGTGTAGTAGGATAACTGCTAAAAAAAAGCTTTCAGTACATTTCTGCTTCATTTGGTTATCTTTATTATTTTTCAACTAATTGTGAGAACACTTAGCTCGAAGCCTATAGCTGGGAGCACTATTACCAAAACATTTATAAAAAAGCGCTCTCATAGTATCATGCGTTACGCAATATTCTTTGGTACATTCCAGTTATCACATCTCAAAAGTCCTCAAAAATTGACAGCGCATTCATTCCTTGGAGATTATTATCGAAGGTAATTCGATTACTATTGTTTCTTAAGACGGGAATGTGATTAGTTTCATTAGGTGCCGAGGATCCTTAAGATAAAGGGACCAACACAACAGAGTGAATTGCATAACATATTCAACGACATTGTGCTCTGTTTACTTTATCGAGATGGTTTCTTGGCTAGTATTCTATATACATCTTTCACCATATAAAAGGTGGTGTCTGAAATCGACGTCTATGACACGTTTCTGGCTCGTGAAATCGGTTGCACTCTATTCAGCCAAAAGAATACATAGCTTTTAAGATCATATTTTAAATCCCGAGGGCACCCCTATTGGGCGTAGATTTGGACTCCAACTACAGTGCATATGTCGTATACAGGGTCTTCATGTTTGAGATTTACGGAATTGTTTGAAATCTCCTGTATCATGTAGTATAATTCTTATCATTGAGCTGGGATATTCGATGAGGCGGACAATAGTAGCTCAAGAAATATAAACACATATTCAACTAATAACAAAGATACTAATTAATTTCTTAGTTATTTACATTACGACACATATTGCAATTTACGAATTTAGCCGGTGAGCTTTTCAGGCGAAATCACTTGGAATTAATTCCCAGAATGACAGCAGTTAGAGATATGCGCCATCAAACTCGCCGTAAAATATCCACTGTTCCACTTACTTTTTCACCAAAATGGTGTTTTATACATTGATGCACAAGAGTAACTGGAACGCCCATTTATTTCGTCCAACACTTTGGGAAATAATATCTCGAAGCTGGTGTCATTCTGGAAATTAAATTGAAGTGAATGCATCTTGCAAACTCACCGGCTACAATTCGTAAATTAAAAATTGTGCCGTAAGGTAAATTACCTAAGCAGTTCATTAGTTAATTTTTGGTAATTAGTTGAATATGTGTTTTGATTTCTTGTGCTACTAATGTCTGCGTTTTCGGATAACCCAGCTCAACGATAAGAATTAGGCTACCTGCCAAAGGTGTTTTTTTATAAATTCCGTAAAGCTCACTTTTGACCGCCCGGTATATACACAATATGTATGTTCTATAATTAAAATACATTTTTGGACAGGTACTCGGCACTGGTGACCACAGTGCATCACCTTCTCGTCCGTCAGTGACGGTGTCGAACACAGTGTGTTGGATCAAATACGTTTTGCGTCAATTCTTGGGTGATTGCTGGCTGGGGGCGCAAGTAGCAGAGACCCAAGTTGGCGTCAAAAAGAGAGAGAGAAATCACTTTAATCTAAGAGTTTAAAAATCCATTGTTGCCTTCAGTCCATACAAGTTAGCTGGATAGCGGTACGCAACCAGTAGAACAAGCATGTGGTCTTTATTGGTGTGAAAGGTTTTCATCTAAAAGCAGCACATATCTAGTGTCAAATATCGTATGACCCAAGTTGTTCCGGCGGTCGGTTTGCAACCCGGTTATCTTTGCATCGCCACTAAGTGACACAAATTAGTGAGAAAACAGTTTTAGGCTTACAAACCAGAAACTCCGTGGTGAAATACTCTAAGACCGTTCATTCTCTGACTTCGCTTTAAACGCCGTTTTATAGTCAAATTAGGGTGCCTATGTTCTTCTGCATCGAGCATGCGTTACTGGTCTATACCTTGCATGTACTACACTGTTGTGTGTTCTGTTTCAGTACTCGAAAGTGTGAGACTTACAAGGCTATCATAACGCGTGCACAAGTTCAACTTGACGACTGAATAGCATGGTGAAATTATAAGCAAGAGGAAGTAGTTTGACCTTGGGTCAACGTCTTCTCACCAGTCACATGACAACTGTAAGATCCCGCGTGTTCACAGCGGCAATCTACTCTCCCATATGCGACTTTTACGGCTTACAGCTATTAAACTGGACGTGTAACTGCAGAGGAAGTCTACACAAACACACACATATAATATACATATATATTATATTATTATTATTATAATATACATATTATATAACATAAATACTATATCATCATCATGATCATCACCCTGTATCTATGCCCACTGAAGGACGAAGGCCTATCCCTGTGATCTCCAATTACCCATGTCTTGCACTAGCTGATTACAACTTTCGCCTGCTGTTGGAATGTGTGTGTAAATATAAGATACACACACATAATATATATATATATATATATATATATATATATATATATAAATGTAATGAGGGGATCATACTCAATAAACAAATTCGATATTCGGGTGGACCAATGTTAGATACACTAATATGCGTACACTTGACGACGTCTTACGCAAGTTCAAGCGTGAATAGCCCTAGGACCGGGAGGCGCTGATGCAGATGTTGATAGTTAAAGTCCAGGAAAGGTTTCATGTCAGGGTTAAGCCTGGATAGTTGGAAGAACTAACTTCTGGCACAATGTTCCTATTTTTATAGTGTAAAATGTTTGAATTTAAATGTTTGCAAATGAAAGACGTTACATTTATTTGGATTATTTGGATTAAGAGACATTAACCACGTGCTGCACCAATTGCTGATGAAGTACCGGTTGTATTGAATTTTTTCAAAGTCATCGGTACTAGTAACCATGTAGTAAATTGCACAATCGTCAGGAAAAATTCATACATGAGAAGATATGTTATTCGGTAAGTTGTTAATATATATCAGAAAAACAAATACGATAGGTTGATGAACATTTCATGAAATAGAAACAACACTGTCAAATTTACTCACCCTGTCAGCAGAAACACTATGTCGGACGTCCACATTTTCGTACGTGATCTCGCATATGAGGAAAGCTTACGCAGTGTTTGTTCCCCCCAAACTGTCCCGTCACCTGTCAAAGTCAAATATTCTTCGTCTCCCTGTAAGATTTGTTTCGTTATACAAAGCTATAGTGACGTTCAGGCTACTCACCCAGTGATAAGTCAGAACTGCTCTTAAACTGATAGACCCAGGAGGGTCAAGCAACAAGACCAGCTTGTTTGCCTGTAAGTTCAGAAGGCAGGAAAGTCTTTTTGCGCGCATAAAACAAAACTTGTTATATGATGCCAAGAATTTCACTAGTTTTAGGTACTGAAGCACAGTCGTGGCACTTCACAAGGTGAACAGGCAAATCAAGAGCTGATATCCGTGTAGTATATTTGTCTGAAGGCGTTAAAGAAGAAAGGAGTTGCACGAAGGAATGTCGCTCTTAAAACATACGGGGTGCTACCCTCGAGAGCTGTTGAGTTGTCAGAAGTACAAGTAAGCAAGACTAGACCAAGGTACCGCATGAAAGTAGTGACAGCGACAATCTGGAATCTCCACCACAAAGGAACCGTTGTGAGTGGGAAATAGAAGCTATTTCAAGCGTGCATCATTTTGTTAGGAACACCCAGGACTAAGGACCTTCCGGACCAAGTTCCAACATTAGTCAGATGTGGCTGAATGGCGCCAAAGCCACTGTGGCTATGCTAAGCCAGTGGGAAACATTATCAATAGCAAAAGCGATAAAATGTGCATCGCCTCGAAACCGCATCCAACATCGCCTAAATATTTGAGCACTTCTATCTATAATGTCATGTCATAGAAAGAAAGTGGGATGTAAAGATATGTGCATTTGTATATTTCGCGTAAGTATTATCATCTTCGTGCTTGTGAGTTGTGGATATGCACGTAAAATGCGCTCCACTCTTAACGGTCCGTCGCATTTTTTGTGCACGTTGGTTGTTCCTTATTTGTAAAAAAAAATGTTCTGCGCGCTATTTATCCTCTGTTTATAATCGGCATACTAAATCTTCGATATGATTCCAGCGACGGATGGTGGCGCACAATGGCGGTCATTTTTATAACTACGGTAGTCAGTATTTAATTCGATGGAATGTAAAATTCACCGCGCAGTATTCATGCTTCAGGCTACGTAGGGTCAAATGTTTTTCTTTTTGTACCACCAGTAATCATTTGTTACTCTTTAGCGGTGACGTGTTTGATATAAGTGGTCATTGAAACTTGTTTTAGGCCAACGGCGTGTCCGCTTGGTATAAATGCAAAGTTTTTTTTCTTTCAACTACTGCTTCTTCTTACAAACAGTGCACACCATCTGACACACATTTGACTTAAGAAGGTAAATGCATTTCAAGATAGTGACGTTTCTTGGATACCTAATTAGTTATCGTGATGTCATGAAATGGACAAAATCGGCACACGGAACAGCCCCGTTCTCATCGTGTGGCTCGTACCCAGTTCGCTCTCTGGCAACGCCCTACCTGCTTGTGCTGCGTTTGTCGCTGCCGCTCTACGACCCGAATAAACCCCCTTTACAATTGGTGGAAGTGCTGGTTACAACAGGAAATATAGAACTTCGCAACTAGACACTACAGCCCGCCTTCATTATGCCGGAAGAAGGAACACCACAACCACAACCCGCTGACCCGGTGACTACCTTGGTATGTCCTGGCCCGTTACGTCAACGCAACCAACCCCTCTTCAGTGGCACCGAAGATCATGCCGTAGAAGACTGGCTTGTTTACTACGACCGGGTGAGTACCCATAACCACTGGAACGACACCCAGAAGCTGAATTACTTGTCGTTTTATTTGAGCGGTGTCGCCAGCGCGTGGTACCGAAACGACGAACGTGATCTCACGACGTGGGCGGCCTTCAAAACTAGAGTAACAGAGGTATTCGAGCGCCCCGCCGTTCGCAAGCTTCGCGCCTAGCAACGTTTGCGTGGTCGTGCACAACAGAGCGTGGATACATTTACCAGTTATATAGAAGATGTTGTTGACCTCTGTAACCGCGTTAACGCCGCAATGGCTGATGCCGAGAAGACCAGACATATCCTAAAAGGCATTGAAGATGACGCCTTCCAGATGCTGCTGGAGAAAAATCAGGCAACATTCTCAGAACTCGTCAGTCTTTGCTAAAGTTTAGACGAACTACGCAAGCAACACGTAGCCACCCGCCAATCTATTCCACAGGCCACTTCGATGTCGAGCTTGGCTGTTGCCCCGGATAACACTTCGCTGTTAGTACAGATCAAAGAGTTCGTCTGTGAAGAAGTTGCTTGTCAGCTTTCGCTGATGCCACTTACACACGGCCAGTCAAGTTCTCCATTGACCCCCGCTCTGCAATATGTCATCAAGGAGCAGGTAGCCATCCACGTTCCGCCTTCTTTCCATCAGGCTCCGACTGCCGCTCCCCTGACGTACCCCGAAGTCGCTGCGAGGCCTGTACTGCAGACCTACGGTGCACTTCGCCCGCCTTTGCGCCCACATGTATCCCCTCCTGCCCGACCACTGGTAAAAGATGCACGACCTCAAGACCAATGGCGCACGGAAGACAACTGTCCAATTTGTTTTTATTGTGGCTGGGCTGGACACGTGGCACGTCACTGTCGCCTATTTGGACCGAACGTCTCCAACAATGTGTGTCCATGTGCGCCACGTTTCCAACAACGCCGCTATTATTCGGAGAGCTATGAATCTCCCCCTGCCGCCGAGACCGCCTTAGGTCGCCGTTCACCATCTCCTCGCCGCCGCTCCGTTTTGCCCATGCACCGTCGGCAGAGCCCTCTGCGATAGGAAAACTAAATATCGCAGTTCAGGAGGCAAGAACTGCGGTGTCAGCAAAATGTATAAGCCCTCACCTTTCCCCGAAAAACGTTGTTGAAGTCGCAATAGAAGGAATATTGACGCTAGCCCTTGTCGACGTCGGCTCTGCACTTTCAAAGATAGGTGCCCGTATTTACCGCAAAATTGGAAAAGTGACATCACCGCTTTCCGGATTATCCCTTCGCACCGCCAAACCGCAGCACGTCGATCCATCTGGCGCCTGCACCGCTCGTGTCATCATTCAGAAGGTTCTCTATGTCATCGAATTCGTCGTACTGTCATCATGTTCTGATGACGTCATAATAGGATGGGACTTTCTCTTCACACATCATGCGATCATCGACTACGCCCGCGCCGAAATTAAGCTGTTTCCGCTTTCGACAGATATTATCCATGCCAACAAGGACCCTTGTCACAAAATCACCGTTCAGAAGACACCGTCATACCTGCTAGGTCTTCTGCTCTTGTCCGGGTATTTTGAATCAGTATATGCCGGCACAGTACTCTTCACGTCGTCTGAACTCTTAGTTCGCCTTCGATCACTACAACTGCCATTCGCTGTTCTCGAGCTCACCACTAGCGTCTCTATGATGTGTGTGTGTCAAACCCATCGGCCGAACCAATTACTTTACGCCGCCGTGAAAGCCTTGGGATAACAGAGCCACTGGCTTCACCTTGAATGTTTCGTACAATGGACGACTTTACTTATCTTACCGCACTCGAAGAATTGCCTCCTCAGTCACTGCCGCGTTTTTTTACGCCATCTATTGCCAGTGCCCGTACGATGACGCAGCGAGCTGAACTTCTTCACTCGCTCCAAGGCTTCTCTTCCTCTTTTGACTGTCAAGCAGCGTCACTCGGCCGCACAACCACTGTTTCGCACACTATCGACACTGGAAACCATGCACCCATTAGGCAGCGTCCCTCCCGAGTATCGACGAGTGAAAGACGCGTAATCGATGACCCGGTGAACGATATGCTCAAGCGCGGTGTCATCCAGACTTCTAGTAGTCCCTGGGCATCACCATTTGTCCTAGTTAAGAAAAAAATGTCACAGTTCCGCCCTAAGGGCGAAGCAATGAATGCGATAGCAACACAGCAATGTCATACGAAGTAAGGTGAGCGGCTTTGGTAGCAATATGAATTGTAGTAAACATGAGCTGATTAAGTAAGCAGGTGTGCTGCGGCGTAAGTAGACCGACATGAAGAGAGACTCGATGACCACGAGAAGGCGCGTGTGAAACGGTGGTGTTGATGAGAAGCGCTTCCCGTGGGCAGCGCGTGCGAAGGGACACCTGTAGCGCTGCACTGCCGACCCGGGCAGCATTGCATGTGTAGCGTGCGTTGGAAAACGTGGCCTGACTATTACTAACTGATTGAACAAGCGTGGTGTGAGCGTGCACAAACAAACATGAATAGATCACACTGAATGACTGCAGACAGCGACTGTCAAAACGCTGCCAGCAAGCGCATACGCCGCAGCAGCGGGCGAAAGTACGTGCGGTCTATCGCTTCAACGGAAACTGAGAGGCGAATGCACGGCGCATCGAGATCAGAGCCGTGTGGAGATAAGCGACGGTGCGAGCGAGCGCCGAGCGCGGTTGTTGGCAGAGTAGAAGTGCGCCCCCCCCCCCCCCCCCCCCCCCCGCTCCCTCCGGCGCTGGCTTCCCGCTTCCTTGCTTGCGCGTGGGAGATTGAGTGCGTTCGCTCTCCGTGATAGCGCGCGTCCCCGCACGCTTCCGCTCGGGCATACGGCGCGCGGCGAAGATTTTATCTATAGGGAACCTCACGGCGACGGCGACGCCGACGGCAGAAATCTGGTTGAAGTGTCCATATAATTGCTATCGCAATAAAAAGATAGCACCATATGATTTCGCGTTGATTATCTAAGGCCTAACAAGGTTACTCTAAAGGATGTACGTATACCCGTTGCCACGTATAGACGACGCACTTGACTGATTACAAGGAGCGTACTTTTTTTCCTCCTTAGATCTCCCCTCTGGCTACTGGCAGGTGCCCATGGCTGACGCTGACTGTTCAAAAACCGCGTTTGCAACACCAGACAGCTTATGTGAATTGCCTGTAATGCCGTTCGGTCTCTGTAACGCGCCCGCCACCTTTGAACGTATGAAGGACGGCATCCTGCACAGCTTGATGTTGCATACTTGTCTCTGCTAACTCGATGACGTTGTCGTCTTTTCCCCAGATCTTCCGACTGATCTTCGCCGTTTTGACCAGTCTCCGGAATGCTGGTCTCCAGCTTAACTTGAAAAAGTGCCTATTTTCAGCTAGAAAACTGATTATTTTGGGCCACGTTCTCTCCAAAGAAGAGATTCTTCCCTACCCTGCTAAACGTCTTGCTGTATCCGAATTATAGAAGCCCACTAACTTGAAAGCACTACGCAGTTTCATTGGACTGTGCTCCTATTTTTGACGATTCGTTTGCAATTTCACTACAGTGATCGTACTCCTAAACCAACTTATCCAAGGCGACAATTAACTTTCTACTTGGTAGGAAGCCTCTGAGGATGCGTTTACGACCCTTCGCCACCTACTTACGTCTCCGCCAATCTTGCCACATTTTGATGCAAGCGTACCTTCAAAACATCAGATTGACAGCAGTGGTGTAAGGCTTGATGCGCTGCTCGCACAACGTAAGAACACTTATGCCGAATACGAGGTTGCTTACGCCAGTCGTGCCCTTATAAATTAACCCTGAGGTCGATTACACCGTAACAGAAAAAGAGTGCCTGGTCATTCTATGGGCACTTCAAAAATTTCGCCCATTTCTCTATAGTCGACTCTTTGACATGGAGACAGATCATCACGCTTTTTGCTGGTTATCTAACCTCAAAGACCCGTCGGGTCACCTCGCTCGGTGTGCCCTCCGACTCCAGGAATATGATATGCGTGTCGTCTATCGCTCTGGACGCAGACACTCTGACGCCCATTCCCTCTCGCGCTTCCCAATTACTTCGGACGCCAATACTTCTACCGACAGTCATGATACCTCACCTCTTGACACCATGGACATGGCCTTGAAGCAACGAGAAGACCGATGGATCCTCATGTTATTCGATATTTTGTCAAACCCTCCGGTGGCTTCGGAAACTCGAGCGTTACGCTGACAGGCCCAGCATTTCTCCACCCGTGACTGACTTTTATACTGCCGCAACCACCACAATGACGGCCGCACATGGCTGTTAGTCGTACCCCGCCGCCTTCGAAACGATTTATGCTCCGCTTTTCACTCCGACCCCCAGTGTGATCACGGCAGCGTATCAATGACCTACACACGGCTTCGCCTACGCTACTATGGGCGCGGCATGTACACCTTCATCCGCAAATACGAACGTTCCTGCATTGCCTGTGAGCGACGCAAATGTGTCTCGCATATCTCCACCGCACCTCTCCTGCCACTTCCCTGCCCAGCTCACCCATTTGACCGTGTCGGCATGGATTTATACGGGCCTCCTCCATCTACTGGCGCTGGCAACCGATAGATTGTCGTCACCGTAGATCATTTGACATGATACGCCAAAACCGCCGCCTTACCTGCCGCATCAGCAAAAGACGTCACCTCGTTCATTCTACACAACTTTGTTCTTCACCATGGCGCACCTCGTGAACTGCTGCGCGATCGGGGTCGCGTATTCCTCTCGGATGTGCTGCAGTCACTCCTATTGGAATGCCAAATTATTCACCGCACAACTACTAATTATCACCCACAGACAAATGACTGAACAGAACGATTCAGCAAAACTCTTCGTGACATGCTCTCAATGTATGTGGCGTCAGACCACTCCAACTGGGATCTTGTACTTCCCTTCGTCACATACGCATATAACTCTGCCTCCAAAGCCACTTCCTGGTTCTCACCATTCTTTCTGTGTTACAGCCGCCAGTCCTCCAGCACCATTGATACGGTTCTCCCGTACCGGCCGGACCCTGCCGACTGCTCACCTGTGGCTACGGTCGCTCAGCACGCCGAGAAAGCCGACAACTTGCCTGTTCGTTGATGTCTGCTCAACAGTGTCGCCAAAAACAGCGTCACGACCTCAAGCCACCCCCTCACCCTTTCGCCATCGACTCCCTCGTGTGGCTTTGGGTCTCGCCTATTGCTGCTCCTAGCCTTTCGTCGAAGCTCCTTCCCAAGTACCACGGGCCCTACCGCATGGTTGCGCAAACATCACTAGTTAATTACGTGGTTGAACCCGTGTCGCCATCTTCTGATCTCCGTGGTCGCGGGCGAGACTATACACATTGACCGGCTCAAGCCGTACTATGATCCGCTGAACTCTCCCTAGGTGACCAGGATGGCTACTCTTCCATACCGGGGTGTGATTCTGAGGAAGAATATCGGCACGCTGAACAGCCCCGTTGACACTGTGTGGCCTGTACCCAGTTCGCTCACTGCCTACGCCCTACTTGCTTCTGCTGCGTTTGTCGCTGCTGCTCTATGACCCAATTAAACCCCCTTAACACTAAAAATTTAATTATTTTCAAGAAATTACAGCAATGAGCAGTAGGGCCACCTTGACAAATGTTCTTGCTATGCTTAAACTAGTTTCCCGTTTTTGCCTTACTCAGGCAAGCTTACAAAGGGATATTGCCTCAGAAAGGTATCAGAAAGAAAACAATTCAAAATCCTAGTTCTGATTTTTATATTCTTCCAGAAGGCTCATTCGTCGCATAGCTGCACGTATATACTCGCCACTATTTTTTTAGGAATGCGATGAGGCTAAGGCAAAAATTTGCGAAAATCATTTTTATATCTGCCTCATTCAGAACATGACATTCCGTCTGCTCGCTTCCAGCGAGTGCTGAGTATATAGAGGAGACATACCGCAATTAGACAACCTCCTAATAGGTGCCTATAAATATGTACCTTCATTACTTGAATTGTGCTCAAATAAATCTGAATTGCACTCAACTGTTTTATTGAGAACTAAAGGAGTTTGATGAGGAAAAAGCTTATGTACTTGCCTTTTTAATATAGTTTCTGGCATAATTCTCGGCTGCACTGCGGTCATTGCCGAAGCGGTTGGCGAGCACTTCGTCAACAACGAGGTACATGTCTATCTTGAAATATCCTGGTAATCAGGTAAAGAAGAAGACAACGAGGGCAGGGAAATTGGCGTTTTAATTACGAAGATGGCCATTAGATCGTAGAGGGTTGTCCGGGTATTAAGAAAAGCCTAATCCTTTTTGGCGGAAAAAAAGCAGTCAGTCTGATTACGTATCCTAACTTTTCATATGGTATAACAAAGCAGTATATTGAGTCAGTTCGCTTACAAAAAGCTGTCCTTTCGTTAAGATGTTCTCTCTTGAATATTACTTTGAATTAAACGGTTGTTAAAGCTTTCAGCTGGTCGGTGTCATCCATGCGAAAACAAATGTTTAGCGCAAAATTTTAACCTAAACGCACGTTGGCACGTAAGGATGATTAATGAGCGAGAATACGGTAATGAAGGCGTCGACAGAGTTATTCGTAATTATCTCGGCACTCTGGTGATATTGTGTTGATGTAATGCTGATAAAATGTTTTACAGGTATCCGTATATAAATGCTGAAAATATTGTATGACCTTGGCAAAATGAGTATACAAAAGGCGCCACGTGACGGCATCTCTCCTATAGGTCTGGTTTGGCACCTTCCCCTCAATGTTTTTATTGCAATGAACCCGAAACTACAGATCATTTCTTTACACAGTGTCGTCGGTTCACCATGCATAGAAAACGACTTCTAGAAGGTCCCCTCCACCAACTTGGATTGACGATTACGCTACCTATCATTCTATCTCTGGTGGCGTCGGCACTAGGACACTTTAATAGGAACGTATGTGATGCCATATTTAATTTTGTAATGAAAACAAGGAGGCTGCCATGCAAATTTTTTTCACAACAAGACAACAAAAATATTTGCTTCAAATTTTGAGATGCTATGGCATTAATATTATTATTACCTATTAGAATTCATTTATTATCTCATTCTTACATAATAAAATCCCATTTTAGTATCCGTTATTTTTCTTCCCACTACCGCCCGATTCATGGCCAATCCCCCGTAGTGGGTTGTGCTATTTCTATAGGCACCAAACCAAACCAAACCAAATCAGTCATGCAGCAGAACAGTCAGTTGTAGTCGCATACATTACTTTCACATGTCATAAAGCATTCACGGAGTGAAATGCACGCGGGTAACCAAATGGCCGTTTGCGTACAATGGATAGGTGCAGGCGTGAAGCTATTGTCTTCGCCCCACTGAGATTTTCAAGACACTTTCTTTCTAGCTTCACCGATATTTTTCTCGTTTTGCTTACAAGTAATTCTTAGTATGGACCGTATACATAAAAATGCAGCGAAGATTTTTAGCGCCAAGACCCACTCCGCCATCGCGACCTGTCGAAGCGCTTGAATAACGTAGATTGGCACTCGTTACAAACATGCCATTTGCCATCGGCATGCTGTTCACATGGTTTCGATTCTTGAACAACGACACACAACGTTATGAATATTTAGTAAAGCGTATTGTATGATGGTGGAAATTTTGTCAATTCCATCCCATGTTCAATAAAGTGACGCTGCAGGTCGCGCGTTGCCGGTGGCATATGGCGGACCGCACCTTTGAATCGCGTATCGGGTGTGGGCACGAGAGATGAAGTCGCAGCGCTGGATGGGCCATGACGCATGGATTGGATGTGGACGTAGGACACCCTGTCGGGAGGCGACAACGACAACGATCCTGCACAGCCGGCGATGGGGCGCATCGTGAGGAAGCCATGAGCCGGCCGTTCAAAGTGCGGTCAGAGGCCGCAGGAGTGTCCGGTGGTTTGGAAACGTCACAGTTTACGCTACGTAGAAACTGTGACGTGGAGCCAGCATCATGATCGCCCACAAGTGACTTGTTTGCCGGCGTACAAATGCAATCGTCGTTTTAAGATAAGCATAAAATGTCGCAGTTTTGCCCGAAAGGCGAATCATCAGTTGCGATAGCAAATTGGGAGAGAGCTATTCGGAGTAGGGATAGTAGTTTTATCGGCTTCATAAACTTGGACACATTCGCTTTCTAACTGAATTGACAAGCGTGGTGTCATCGCGCACAAGCAAACATGAATAGATCACATTGAATGACCGCAGACAACGACAAGCGGGCGAAGGATCGTGCGGTCTATCGCTTCAACGGAAACTGAGCGGCGAATGCACAGCGCATACAAAGGTCAGAGCCGTGTGGAGATAAGAGACGGTGCGGGCGACCGCCACCACAGCCAGTGCAAGCGTATTTGTTGGCAGAGTAGAAGCTGCCCCCCCCCCCCCCGCCACCGCTCCCTCCCGCGCTGCCTTCCCGCTGTTTTGCTTTGGCGTGGGAGATTGCGTTGCCAGTTCTCCGGAGTTGCGCTCGGTTGAAAGATACGCATTTAGTGCCGTAGCACAGCGTCGCCCCGCCTCCCTCCCCTCCGCCTCCCCCATTCCCCCACGGGCTTTCGCGCGACGGTCACGTTTGCGTTCCGCCGTGCGTTGGCTCACCATGATAGCGCGCGTCCCCCGCACGCTTTCACTCCTGCATACGGCGCGCGGCGACGATTTTATCACCCTTGGAATCTATACGGAACCTCACGGCGACGGCGACGATGATGGCGACGCCGACGGCAGAAATCCGGTTGAAGTGTCCATATAATTGCTATCGCAATAATATTTTTTTATCCAACGGCCGTTGTACTAGAGATCAAACAACGAATGCGCTTTGAGATCACAGCATGTTGAAAGAGTTTCGGATTCAGCAACAGCTGCAACCTTACGGCAGCTAATCGCTGTCTCAGTGGCTGCTCCGGACATTCGCCTTGCAAGAGGCATGCAATAAAATTCTTGCCATGGAAGCCTCGCCGAACTGTCGTCTCCCAAGTCTGCAGCTCTCGTATGTTCAGTGAAACAAACGAAGGCCAAAGGGAAATGGAAGAAATAAAAACAAAAGTTACGCGCTCACATTATACCTTACTTCTCACCGCGTCATCTGCAAAGATGCTGCAAACTGTTCAAAAAAGTTATTGTTCGTAAAAATAAAGAAATCAGTGATAACTTTCACTCCTATGTGACGCAATGAACGCCAAACCAGTGTTTGAGTGTGTGCGCACCAGCGTGACTTTGTTAAGAGAAGTCTTTCGCAACAGTACCCATAGTGTGCCGTGAGTTTCGTATTCGCAATTTTGTTGGTCGTATTATTTATTGTTTACGCTACAAATTAGGTTGTCCTTTAAAACTATATGATGTTTCGTATGAACAAAATTGATAAATAATTACTCATGGATTTTCGCGGTTATTATTGTAGGAACGGCTTTATTAACCGAATACGATACTGACGCTGTGAACGGTTTTCGGCTCAGTTACTTGATTACACATGTGCGGTGTTTCGCGCCGCGTGCTCTTTGGTGGAAGTATTTTTCTTTTGTTTTTGGACATTATGACGCACGTTTTAGTGAATAGGCTCTATGATGATAATTAAGATGTTTATCCTTTGAAGTCCTTGGCTGACGCAGCTACTGGTCTTGGGCTGATCGAGCCTTGCAGTTTTGATGAGTTGCGCAGCAGAATTCATGATGGAAGGAAGGCGAACAAAGCCGCAGCCTAACTTCTCCACACAGGTTAGTGATTTCATTTTCTTGAGCATATAGCCGCTTTCTTTATTTTGACTTTGACGAGCTTGAAATGTTAAGCACCCCGTTCACTTTCTGCAGGCAAACCGCATGCCCTGGAGCGAAAGCACACGAAACTAGTGCTTTCTGCCGCCGCTAGTTCGATTGAAACGTTCGTATAGTTTCCTACTAATTTGCTATCGCAATCGATGCTTCGCCTTTCGAGTGAAACTGCGACATTTTTGAAAATGATTCAATCCGTAGTGGCGCATCGTATGCCTTACGGCTAGTGTGCACCTTTTCTCGCGTAGTCTTTAACTGCACCTGGATTTGCGTTGTGGCTAATGCCACGATGCGCCGCAAAATATATTTCACCTTTTCGGGATGTGCGGAGAACGGCCTGCCGATAAGTCCTGCATCGGCGCAGTGGTACTACCCAGATACACATCGCAAATGAACAGAGGCGTGGCGACGACGTCGACAAAGCTCATAGCCGCCGATGGTTATGGCTTGCCGATCGCGGCCAACCCAACCGCAGTAAGCATCATCAAACGTGGCGTGTTGCCGTTCAAAGCGTACTGCACGTTTTTAAGAGGCGATAACCCAAACGCGTCGTAGTTTTCGGGTACCTCTTTGAGCTGGGATGATCCGAATGTGCGTTGTTTGGAGAAACGAAACCAACGCCCGCCGGCTCATCGGTGCCTCAAGCTACGCGCCGTACTCGAGCGCCGTTTGCGCTGCGAGGAAAGCGCGTGCATGAAGACAGCTCACTGCACAGACGCAAGCCTGCAATGCGCACAGGACGCGTACGCGACGCGCTGCACACAAATCGCGCGGAATGTTCTTAGTCACGCGGCAGCGGATACTAAGGTTCAAAGAAGTGGTGCCGGCTCCCACTAGCACGCGCGCGCGCTCATCGCTCGCGGCGAATTTTTAGGTCTGCAGTGCTTCTCCCAAAGATTCGGACTGCTGATTGGTGTCGGCTGTGCACTGCAGCATGGTCTTTCATTTTTTGAGAAAGCCGGGAATATATTTCACCGGTGTGAAACAAACATCGCTGTGCATATATTTGGTAACATTTAATGCGACAACCCATTTCTTCATACTCGCGACAACCCTAGCTCTTAAACAGACGAAAATTTTTACTTGCCCGTATAGTGTGTACTACTATTTAGTGCGTAGGTATGAATAGTGTGGGGCAGATTTTTAATCTGCATAATCTCATTTTCTTTCTGCATTGTCTTCTCCACAGGTTACACATTCAGCAAATGGCGACGTGCTAACGTGTTGTTCGTCAAGAACAGCTTCGCGCAGTTTCTCGCAAGAGACATCCATTGATCTGCGGCTGATTCACCAGGAAGCTCGCATCTCAGCTGCCACTCTGCGTCAAGTGGGATTTTTAACTATGTTTTATGCTGCCATGTGGTGTGACAGCTGCCGCATGGACGGCGTGAAGGCTTACTTTCGATTTACTTTGCGTTTTAGTTGTAAAGAATGGGCTACCTTTTGAGTGGAGTAAGAATGTTTATCAGCCTAACCAAGTGGAACGTGGGTATTTGAAACAGCAGCGCGAACAGACGAGGATGATGAAATAAGTAGGAACACACACAAGCGCCGACTCAACGAGAAGTGTATTCTCGAAGAACGGGTGTAAACACATTGGAATTTGACAAATATGAGAAACCACGAATGCGTGGCAGAAACAGCCAGCCGCGACACCAAAAAAAGAGGAAGAAAAGCCATGTCATGTGAAATAAACGTGTGTCAAAAAGGAAAACTGAAAAAATTGTCCTAAAAGTGATACTAACTAACAATAAATGCCCTTTTATTAACCGCAACTCTTCACACGAAGGGCTACAGATGGTTTGCTTATGCATTTCTTTCTTTCTTGATCAATAAATAATGCTTGCGTAATTCCTCTGGCGTTCTGGTCTTTGTGATAAAACAGAATTGTTTATTCTGTTCCATGGTGCAGAAGGAATTATTGCTTCATCACAAAGACCAGAACAAAAGAGAAATTATGGAAGCCTTATTTATTGGTTGCAAACAACACAAATGCATAAGCAAGCTATCTGTTGCTTTTAGTGGGAAAGAGTTGCTATTTTTAAAAGAGCGTTCCTTGTAGGGTGGCATAGCTTAAAAGACAAATCTTTCAGTTTTCTTGTTTTTGTTTGTTTTTTACCTCCATATTTATTCTACAAAACATGTTATTCGTTCCTTTTTTGTCGCACCGGGCGGTGTCTGCCGTGTATGCAAGGCTATTTCTTTGTCAAGTTGGCCAGTGTGCCTAATATCTTTATCCTTACGAATCAACTTTTAGTTCAGCCAGTGTTCGTCTGTGTTCTTACCTTATTTCATCATTCTAATCATTGTTTTGACGGTTTGTAAAGTATGTACGTACACCAGACTTCCAAACCATCCGTAAAATTGAGATATATGAAGCTATTTGCACTAATCATTTCTGCAAGAATGGTACAGGTTCTCATCTTGTTCGTTCTTAACGTTGCTGCACAGTTTTTGTGGTTTATAGCTTGGAAAGACGTTTTCTGTCAGAATAAATATGCATCTATCTCGCCTTTGTTAGAATTTTTTTTCAAGATAGGTGCAGTAACTCGCTCCGTTTTTCTAGTTACTGCTTTGTCGCAACTCTTACATATGTTACGCAGCGAAGTGCTTGTGCAATTATATATTTTACGTGCACAAGTGTGGTAAACGATGTTTTGTATGCGCATTTCTTTGCGTTTTTCACTAGCTCCCCAATATGGTTTTCCAGTTATTGGAAGCTTTTCTCATGCTTTATAATGAGTCGTTCTGGGCTTGTTGATGATGTCGGTGAAGGTGACCATTTATTTCACCGTTGAGAATTGTGTAAGTGTGTGTCACTCCAGTTGCGTGTGCTAAATAAGAATTTTATGTCACTTTATTATACTTAAAGTATTAGTTAACCTTGCATTAGCTTTTTATTGACCGAGGTACCACTTTGTTTCTGCGTAGAATGAAAAGGGCGCAAAGAAATACTTTCATTAGCTTTGTGCAAGTCTAGAAAAAATTCACTGATGGGCTCACTAAATTCAGAAAATGCCACCAATAAACTCTTCTGTACCCAAAATTATTGCAAGAAATTAAATACTGTGCAGTTTCTGACTTATTCCGGGGAAGTAAGCTGCTTTTAGAGCACAAATGTTTTAGTTACCTCTGAAGAACACGACTCAGGTGTTTTGTATATATTTACATGAAGTCATTCGTTTCCAGTCTACTTGTTATTTTGCCTACCAACAGGCAGCCGTAAATCCTTCTGTGAGTGTTTACTGGGTGTGAAACATTTTACTGTAAGGTATCCAGTGGTCTTTATTTTTTATATTTACACAAGCAAGGCAATAGTTAATGTGTTCAAAGTTAGTTACAAGGGTATGCTTGAGGTCTGCCTTTGAGTCACTTTGCCTTCTAGTCATAAACATAAGTCACAAGAGAAGACTACTGATTGTTCTAATAGGTAGCAAATGTATAGTATTTCAGATGTATTTACACTGTTAAGAGTGCTGTGGGCACTAGCCTGTGTGTCTAGATTCCATGCAGTTGTGGCTTATATACTGTAATTGTTACGTTTGCGCCAGACGTGCCGAAAAGGATCAGACAAGTTCCGGGTGAACGACGTTTATTAACCCATGCTTGTGGGTTCGTGGCTCGGGCAAGAAGGGGGCCGCTAGCGAACGCGACTCTGCTTTTAACACTTAGTGGCGCATGCGCACTTCGCAGAGTGCTCTTATCAATTGAGCGCCAGCCGACACAACACCACCTCCCCTTTTAATAAAGCACACAGTCAGATTCCAGCTTGGAATCTATCTGGTGGGCGACGATTCCGCACAGGGTAGCGTCCTGCTTCGGCGGGTTCTGGAGTTGCCTGTCGCGTAACTGGAGTTACCCTGGACGGTTGTTGACTTGAAGGAACTGGTGCGTCGTCAGTCTCGGGAAAAACCAGGAACTCGCTGGTCGTAACTTCACCAGCTGTTCCATGCCTAGGGGTAACGTCCTCTGCAGGCCTCTGTAGCAGCTGATCCTGGTGGCGACGCCAGGTGAAGGTGCCCCTCGGGGTGGTTGCACGTACTTGGAAAGAGACGGGTCCTGTTTGAGCAACAATCACAGGGGAAGCCCACTTTGGTTTTCCAGAATAATTACGTGCCAACACGCTGTCGCCTACAACGAAATGACGTTCGCGACACGGACGACTTAGTGCCTGAGAGCACTGTCTGTGTGCTACTCTTTCCCCCACGGAGGGCTTTACGGCATCTAGCCGAGTACGTAAGCGATGAAAAAAAATTGGCGGTATAGTTTGAAAGGCATGACTGTGACGGCGGCACCTGTATCTAGCTCCATAGAGACCATCACATCATTTACTTTCATTGGTACCATGATAGGCTCAATACTGGGAGCAGATACGCCATTCAAGGCTACCACTTCCGAGTGGGATACCACCGATAACGTTTTTACAGCATCCTTGATGGGGCGTTTCCCACGCGACGTGCCGGAGGCGCTACGGCAAACTCGTTGCAGGTGCCCCCTTTTGTTGCACTTATAGCATTTGTCGTTTACGTGGGGACATGCTTTGGCGGAATGTTTTGGCGACCCGCAGCGAAAACATGCCTGCGACTGGACACTCGAAGTCGGCTGTACCTTATGCATGGGGTTGGCTGCAGGCACACGCGTGCGGGCTTCAGCCGTGCTTTTTGTTGCCGCCTCCATAGCCACCGCGCGCTCTACAGCTCTCTGAAACGTGAGCTTGCTATCCTCAGTGAATAGCACTCGCTGCATATCCTCTCTTAACAAGCCGCACACGAAGCGATCCCGGAGGGATTCGTCTAACGCGTTTCCAAAATCACAGGTTCGTGCTAGCTTCCGTAGCTCGGCAACGTAATCAGAAATGGACTCGCCTTCGACTTGCTGCCTCCTGTGGAACTTTGCTCGCTCGCCAATGACCGACGGTTTCGGCGACAGATGGTCCCCCAGGGTCTTCTTTAGCATCTCGAAGCTCTTGGCTGAAGGCAGCGATTTCAGAAGACTGTAGGTACTGGGGCCGATGATGCTCAGGAATGCATGTACTCTGTCACCTTCGGGAACGCGGTTGACGATTAGAAACGACGTTAGTCGTTCTTCGTACGACGCCCAGTCATTCTTGGAAACGTCGAATGGTTCCATCTGGCCCAGATGAGCAGCAAACTGCGTCGAACCTGCACTGGCTTCTTCGTTCATGATATCAGTCAGCGAAGAAAAGAAAAAGCAGCACTCTTCAATCGTCGATACTGAACAGAGGCTGAATACCGAGAACACTTGCCTTCCTTGACGCTGCGCAACTCTTCAAAGTCCCACCCTCGTCGCCACGTGTTACGTTTGCGCCAGACGTGCCGAAAAGGGTCAGACAAGTTCCGGGTGAACGACGTTTATTAACCCATGCTTGTGGGTTCGTGGCTCGGGCAAGAAGGGGGCCGCTAGCGAACGCGACTCTGCTTTTAACACTTAGTGGCGCATGCGCACTTCGCAGAGTGCTCTTATCAATTGACCGCCAGCCGACACAACAGTAATAATGGTTTATGTGCATGTATCTTTGGTGAAAATAAAGGTACCTGAAATAGGTCAGTTTCTGCTTTGATTTTGTTTGTGTTAGGGAAGTCATGAACAACAGGCACCATGGCATGCAAGTGTGGATAGTAAAGCGATGTCAAAATATATGAACAATAATGCACTAGCCCTACAAAATAATAATCATATTTCAATGGCAAGTTACGAAATTTCAATGCTATCTTAACTGTGGCACAATGTATATTCATTGCTGTGTCAATAATGACTCAAAAACTGGTCAACAGAATTATCACAACACCATTATAATGCTGCCTCAATGATAACCCAACAGTATTCAACAAAAACTACCCAACGAAATGTACAACGTTCTTTCAACAGTAACTCAATAATCACCCAATATTTACTTGCCCAATAGTGTTACAATAAAATGCGAGTGGCCAATATTCAAGAGCTCTCAACACTTCCCCCAATGTTATCTCAACAAAATCACAATTACTTTTCAATACAATAGTCAAGATTGACCAATGACATTTCAACGCTTTGTCAAGGAGTTTTTTTGTAAGGGGTTGCACGTGTCCGCCTCATGGAGGTAAACCCTCTGTATAAGATTTCGGGCTTGCTAGCCGCTCGAAAGTAGTATCAGGAAGGACAGCGCGACGCCGTCTCTTCCGTGAAACGCCTTAATGACACAGCCCGTCTTCCATGTCAGACGCGGCACTGTAATGTCTTCAATGACGACAAGGTCATCGTGTATTAAGTTTGATGAGGCATAGGCTTGCTCTGGTGAGCCGCGTGCGGAAACACACGGTATTCCTTCTTCCACTGCTTCCAAAGCCTTCGAAGCAGCTGTTCCCGATGCCGAGCTCGTTGTCGAAGGTTATGCATAGAAACAGTGTGGTATGTGGAATCAGATACGATGTCTACAGATGCAGGCGTAGGGTTGAAGCATCGTAAGCGAACGCCGGGCTGTATTCAGGGGCTTGAGAGGACCTCGGTATAATGGGAGCGCGGTCCCAAGTCCTTTGGTAGAAAGGCGGTTCTTGAAGGAAGGCGAGCTTAACGATGAAAGGAATGAAAGGACAGATAAGATTTCCAGAAAGAAGGCAGCAGTGCGGCTTTCGATGAAGTGCGATGAAAGGGAAGGCTGTGGACCTACCATTACCTGCCAGTAGTTACAGTAAGCTCCGAAGGCTGGCTGCTCCTGGAGCACGACATTTTGGTCGTTAAACTTGCCGAATATTTTTATTGCGACATAACTTGTCGATGGGAAAGCAAACGCTGCTCCAGGCCGGCGCGCCGCCTTTGTCGGTCTTCTTCATCCAAGCCTTGAAGTTTGGCAACTCGCGGTCCAGCATGTAGCGGAAGGTGGTCAGGAAGTGCTTGAACGAGTAGGCCATGTCGGACGGGGTAGTGGTGGACGGATCTCGTTCGGCGACGATTATGACGAGGACTATGGGGGATCTTTAGACGCGAAGAGCCTCTTCGGCGGAAGGCTACCGCAGTCTGGGAGTGGTCAGCTTCGTTGCTGAAGGGTTGGTAGAGAAAAGCCGTTGGGGCGCGCTTCATTGGTGCTCGTGGCATGTTTTCCTTGGCGCAACAGCTGCATTCTCTGGTCGTCTTTTTACGAATCTGCAACAACTAAACGAGTGGGCTGCTGCGGCGCAGGTGGTCGCGGTTGCTGCTGGCGTCCCACCAGGATGGAACGGAAGCCCATGAATCACCCGATGGGTCCGAGTGACGGGCGGAGCCGCAGTGCCGAGAATGTCACACTTTCACTCGGCCGTCGCTGAAGTCGTAAAACTTCGAGTTGTCGGGCCTCTCCGGTGGTGGTGTACTTGCCGTTGTCGGCGCGATGTAGCCCTGTTGGTCGATGAAGGTGAGCCTTTTGGTCGATAAAATCGGTGTATTCGGATACGATCGGGTCGGGGTTGTGAGGTCATCGACGGGGTAGTAGCGTTCCCGTGGGTCTGTTCTTAATCGGGGTGGCGGCACGTAGTGGTCTTTTTCAACGGTAATGGAGCCATCCATTTGGCGGATGTTGTGCCAGCTGGAGTAGCTTTCGTCGTCAACGGCGAAGGCTCCAGAAAGCCTTGACGCTCTTACGAAATTGTACTCGTGGCTGCGGTTCCGAAAGGTGCTTCGCAGGTGATGATTGGTGTCCACGCTGTGGTGGCGGTCGTGAAAGTAGTAAGAGCGATGACGATTCGGTTGGGTGTTTGGTTTTTGATCACCTTGCTCGAGGCTGAACGGCTTGCACCTTTCGTTTTTGGTTACCTCGAACTTGTACTCGGTTCTGGTCACGATATGCGAACCCGTATAGGCGATCGCCTTGTCGTTCTCCAGGAAGAGTTGATGCGGTACCGGCGCATCGGTGTGGAGCTTCGGTAGTTGTGTACGCGATGTCGTTGGTCTGATCTTAGCACTCGCCTCGTTCAGGAGCTTCGGTTGGTCTATGCGAAGTGTCGGTGTCGGTGATCTGGCATTTGCACTGATGTTCGCCTGCTTACCGGGGGTACAGACTGGTGTTCTGTCTGCTGTCCTGCCAATGGGCTGGCAACAGTCGGTAGTGATCGGGAATGAATGCGAAAACAAACTCGGGTCATGGCGTGGCGGATCATGTCATGGCATTCGAGGGACTCGGTGTCACCAATTCCGCTTCGTATTCGTCGTCATCGACCACGAGCTCTTCGATTCTGGCGTTGGTTTCAGCGAGGCCATGGTCTTTGTCATCAAGTTCGTTCAGGAGCACTTACTTGCAAGTTATTATGCAACGGCTCAATTTCTCGCAAGGCTTCGGTTGCGGTAGGGACGACACGGGTAGCCGCGCTTTCAATGACGTCATGCTGACGGCGTAGACGGTCCATGGTCGGTACAGGACGACAGACTTCTCCCGGGTTTCACGGCACCATAAACAATGTTGGAGATAGAGACTGACGTCCGTCGGTTGCGGTTTACTCAACCAACTGCCCAAGATGAAACTAGCGCGAGCCCCCCCCCCCCCCCCCCCCCCCGCCCCGCCTCCCGCGTTCTCAACCTCTTCGTCGTCTTCAGTTTTCTTCAGTGGCAAAATAAGAATGTAGCCTTTTTTGTCCATTTTGCCCTCATCCCCTTATATAAAATTTATTTTCCCTCTCTCACTCTCTGCTTCAGCTCATTTCTGACATTTATATGACGTTTCAGCCAGAACCTCGTAGCTGTACTCAATAAATCAATCAATCGGAGCAAATCTATATAATATATAGCTGCCCTTGGTGTGTTAGTTACTGAAGCTCAAACAACACATCTGCATTCGGGTTGCACAACCGGCTTCAGACATTTGTTCCACAATATAACGATGGAGGTACGCCTTCGTGATGACAATTTCAGGTGAGGTGTACTGAACCAATCACAGCTTATGAAAGTACTCACCATGTCCGCCTGATCTTGAACTGGCTTCGCAACCCACTGGAAAAGTTTATGAAACCATGTAGCAGCAAAGATATTTGGAATTAGCGAGCGAACGCTTAAAACCGATAATTATTGTATACTTTTTTTACACAAGCACAGTTTAATTACTCGTACCAAGTAACTCAAGTGCCATGAAGCAGCAAAAAATCGTGTATCTCATTTTTTTTGTATTCGGGAACTGCACTTCATCGTTGCAATTAGTGTTTGGAAACCATAAAGATTGCGTTATTGCCTGCACCTTGCAATGGTGAAATTGTTTTATCTGTTTCTTATAGCTGCTTCAAAATATTCCTTACGAAGTAATGTCCTAGCTAACGATGTAAATACCATTCAGCCTAATTGTAACAAAATTGAAGACTACCACATCTGCCTGAGACACTTTCTGCATTTTGTTCTGCAACCAGCTGAATTTTGTTCAACGCTAACATGCAAACCATGTCGTAAACTATTTATGCACGATATGCCTTCTTCGCATGCGGACCATTATCAAAAGAGCATCATCACATTCTTGTCGTCATCTTTCTAGAACATGACTTTATTTGATCTAGATGCTTGCCTCGTCACAAACAAGGGAACGAATTTGTCTAGAGTGCTTTTCAGTACAGCGAGATAATAAATTCCTGCCCGCTGCATCAAGATGCACCACCGCCCCTCAACCTGGCACAGAGCTTTACATCCTCTTATTGTGCTTTGGCAAAGAAAAAATTATAACACATATAATATGTAGTTATAATCTTCATAAACAAGATTATGATACATTTAGCATCTTCCGATTATGTTCAAGAAACTGGGATTTTCACGTTCCTAACGTTCAACCACGTGTAAAAAAAACTAACCTAACAACGAACGCTCACCTGAGGTGTGTTACGGTTTTCGTGGACTGAAATAAACAATTCCGTTTCAAAATTGTCCTTTTGAGTTTAGCACAGTGGTGAAGATAAATGTGCATTGCGACTAAACGCGGACACCCAAAAAACTTTTCCCCTGGCATAACAACAAAAATGTCCCTTTCGCCCAACAGGCGAAGTATTGATTGTGGTATTAAATTAGGCGACAGCTATAAGAAGTAAGGTTTATTGTTTTGTCAGCAGCAAAAACTGTTACAAATGTTTGCACCTAATCATAGGTAACATTATTCAGTAGCACGTCCTTTTATATAACCACTCGATTCAATTAATTGTCTTTAGCATTAGGTTAACTGGCCTCAAAATGACAAACTACAAGTACTTTTTTTCTATTGCTCGCTGAGATCGTTTTTTACAACATTCTATAATATGCTGGCTCTCACGTGGGTGTGCGTATGCTCCTAAATAACAAAATACGAGCATATACCTAGCGTGGAGTAGATACATGTACTTGTTCAATGATGCAAAAGTTATCTTAAGCGATATATGTCTGCATTTCATCTTGAATGCCTAACTGTATTCGTATAGTATAGTCCTTTAAAGTTTAACGTCATTTTATTAAGAAATAAAGTTTTGGCAACCTAAATGCTTCCTGCACAAGCGTTGTATGTGCTCTGGCATGCAGAACTTTTTTCGAATAGTTGGAGTAATCAAAGTCGCATTTACCAAATAATTCTGGATTAACATTTTGCCAGCCGTCTTGTGGTAGATGCGTTTACAATTGAAAGGTTATGACAATCGTATTTGCAGCCTCTTTTATTTTATTTTATTCTCCTGTAGCGCTTCTCTCCCAAGATATTCATCAATCAATACCGCATTCATTCAACCGATTTCGCATTCAGGAGCGTGGATGTCTACACACCATCTAGCTGTTAGGGAACTTAAACGTGAGGCAAAGGGAACCGGTCAGTCGTTGCATGTTTCTGTCAAACAAGATCTACGGCGCAGCTGTTATCAGCATCGCTAAGTTTGCAAACGATGTGGCACGCGAGGCAAGCTACGTTACAATGGCGGCTTGACATTTTGTGGGGATCCACGCCCCTTAATGTGAAATTTTCAGCTGTGAAATTTGATTCTGAGAATTTACACAAAATCTCTTCAGAGAGGTATCTGAACGAAGCGTAAGCATGTCGTAGTAACGACGTGGTGTTGACTGCTCACACTCAACACTGCTGGTAATCCTAGCACTGCTCAGCGGCTGCAGTCGTCTTGGCGCCATTACGGTAAACGCGACAGCGCTGCGGCGGCACGAACTGCTGCGGAAGGCGGAGCAACGTGAACTGATGAGGCAGGTAAACTACTACAGGTGGCGGTGCCAGGTGTGCTGATGACGTTCCGATCCGAAGCCACGGCTTCTCCACAGTACCGGCTTACTAAAGGTGGACCTAGTGCGTGCCTGATTGGACACGTCACTTGGTCACCGAGATGCACTCGTGTCATAACTTCGCGTTCGTGGAACTTCGTGGAAGACGCGCGTTCTTCTTCCACAGCTGGATCCAAGGCCGCTGATCATGCCAGCGCTCCCCTACTGCCTCTCGCGCTCGTGCCACTGCTCACGCGTTCCTCGTCGTCTTTTTCATCAGCTGGCGAAAACACTGCTGCCGGCTCTATCTTGAAAGCGATCGTCTTACGCAAGGACGGACGCAGGGACAGTCTTCTGGTTGGGTAACCAAAGAAATGCTTACGCATTGAAGGACTTGCAACAGAAGCCCTTCGGAAGAATGAAACATAACGAAGTTGTCTTCAAATACGATTGTATGAACGTTCACAACATAAACAGATGCACTAACTGTGAAAGCAACAATAAATAAGAAATATTCGTTATATATGTTTGGTGCCTCTAACTTCTCGCAAAAATCGCGCCCGCGTGAGGTATGAACCACCTCTGCAAGCAAGTTTTGCGTGATTTGCATATCGTGTTTAGTATTATTAAGGTTATTTTAACTTTAGAGACCCTGTCTATTGAAAAGACTATTTATTTAATTGCTGTTCTTCGGGGACCACGTTTCATCGGCTAACAACTTGATCTTGTCGCTCAGCGCAAGGCACGCCTGCATGATTTGAAACTTACTCGAAGGTGATTATCGCTGATTCTATCTGTTATGTCTGTTGTTATCAAACTTTGTGTACTTTAATTGCGTGCCGGCGCGAATTTTGTAGTAATTTCTAAGTAGCACGCGGGCAGCAGCTATTTCGCTTGAATCTTCAACAAGTCGAAGATAAAAGCCGATCCGGGTGACCCGCAGATCACATTTTCAACTTTGCTCGCCTCTATCCTTCTGCTTCAGTAATAATTGCTTTGCCGGGCTCAAGCTCGCCCAATAAAGAGTTAGTTACGAGTTTAGCAGTTGTCGCTGCTGTGTTTTCACCGTCACTACAACGTGATATTATGCGCGCCGTAACTTCTGTGGATAGATATATTGCCTCCATTCCTCCCTGTACAATATCATGCATCATCTTAGAACTCTTGACATCGCTGTGTTCATGAAAAACATTTTTCTACACTGTAAAGTTACATGGAGAAATAATTTACCCTCTCCACTCAAGCCGCCCTCTCATAGATCAGAGGTGTGTTAGATCTACACAATGTTATATTACTTTGTTTATTTGTCAACTATCTCCAATATGTCTGGTATACACGTTAAACTGCTAAACTTTTATTCAGAATTAAGGAGTGCTGAATATAAGACGTAATCAGTGTGACTTGGTACAAGCGCACGACAGAATCACAATACGATGATAGGCGTGAAGTGAACTTCAGCATGCACCTTAGGAATTGTGGTATGCAAACCTTACATGAGCCATCAATGCGAAGTGTTGAATTGAATTAGACGCACAGCATATTTCGCTGGCGAACACGTCGATCATTGCCATGTTGGACCTTGCAGGCAAAGCGTTCCTTTTATTTGGCATAAAAGTTTGGGCAATTACAAAACACGACGGTGTTGGTCTTGTAAGAATTTGGCACAGTGCACTGAGAGCCGCGTTGCGAATTTCGGTGAAGAGCACGTCTATCTTTTCATCAGCTAAAAGAACGGCGTGCTCAGCCTTTATGAGCATACTGTTGCCTTGCCAATCACCCCACGTATATGACTCGAACCGCTAGCTTGAGTGCGGCAAATTTGTAAAGGTGTTTTGTGCCGTATTTTCAGGCACAGGTCCGTAGCAAAATCATTAGAGCGTTGGTTTGTAGGTAGGGGAAGCCGGGTTCGAAACAAACAATTGTAAAGATACCTTTACATCTGTTTGAAGAAATGTACGCTGAAAACCACTAGTTTATTTCCACTTGCCGACAGAGTAACCACTAGAACGTCGAAATAAAGTACTTGTCATTTTCAATGTTGAATTCCTCAAACAGCTATACACTTGCCAAAAACGCAAATTTTTAATATCTATATTACAGCTAAGCGTTTCTGGCAATACATATACCGGGCCATCATTTTGAAGAGTTCTGTAATTTTTTTTTCAATGGGCTGTGGCAGTTAACAATTTTCTAGTGCTTTAGCTGGATTGTCCAGAGAGGCGGACATAAAATGTACGAATTAATCGAAACATATATCAGATAATTACAGAAATACACTAAAAAGCTTCCTGATTATATGCTTATAAGCCCGTCGGCCCGCGCTGTCGCATGAAAACAACTAAATAAACAAGTATCTGGCGATCGCAACTTACTGCTTTGGACTGAACAGGTTAAGAAACAATGAAACTGCCCGCGTCACGAAATTTAGACAAACGTCGGCAAGGAAAACAACACAACATGTAAGGGGGGCGTATTGTAACGGATGAACTTTACGAGCGTGCCTTCCTGCACACTTCAAGAGCTGCGTTGCATTGCAAGAGATAGCGGCGTCAACGCCTGGCGCTATCGGTGGGCGCTGAAAAAGGCATTTATTGATTATGATCAAGTAAAGCAGAATTGTATGTTCTTTTCTCGCCACTCGTATATAAAATTGATTAGGAACTTTATTTTCGTTTAATGGATCAATCTGTGTATCTCTTTATTTACAAAGCGCTTTTTTCTTTCCCAATGTTTGTTCCGCCCAAACATAGTCGCGCTTCAGTCGCTGCTCCGATAACCACCCTTCCTGATGTCGGTGACAATTCGTTCTGAACCGCTTTTCGCCCGAAGCTTCGCGACCTATGTGGATTGACCTTGGAACCGCCACAACACAAGTGTCAAGCAGGGCACCACAAGGGAACGCTTCGACGCACGTACCTACACCACGTGCTGACAGACTGGTGGCTCCTGCTCGACGATCGGATGAATGGCACGCTACAGGAGGTGACGAAGAAGAGAACGATGGTCGAAGAGGCGATGCTCGCAAGCGTTTTTGTTGAGTGTTGAGTCTCTGGAGTTCACGGGCACAGGTTCGCCCAGAACAAATCAGTCGGTTGTCGATTAGACAACGGTTGTCGTAACTGTTGGTTACATTATATATATATATATATATATATATATATATATATATGAACGAGAAGAAGGGGAACCAAGGGGCCCGGTTATTAATCGTTGCATAAGTTTGTTGGCTTCTTATGATATAAATATATATATATATATATATATAAATATATATCAGGAGCAGGTAGGGGATCAATTGGCCAGTTGTTCTTAGAGAAAGTTATGGCAGAAGCCGTCGGGGTAAACGAAACCTTAAACCTTATATTTGCCAACAGTTTAGAGAGTGGAACTGTGTTCGTCAGGGCAGTAAGTTTGCACCTGTCCTGACGAAGACGTCTTCCTATTACGCGTTCGATGCTCCTACCAATTGAGCTAACGCGGCACTGTTTTCCCATACACGTTCTGAGGTATTTATGTTTATCTACTAGAAGTAACCCTAGGAGTATTACACAGCGCCCCCACTTTGGCGGCGGATGTGCAACATCCTTTTATGTCGCAGGCGTCACAAGTACGTTATCTTTTTGTGTGAAGGCAACTGGCCAATAAATTTACAGGTGCTACCTTAGACACATTAAACAGGTTGGACACGTTAGACAGGCAGCGATGAGAACTTCATGAGAAATAAAGCACAGAACAGGGGCGACTAGTTTGTCTGAGTCGTCGATCTGACTAGATGTTCCGGCTACAACGACTTCGTGACCAGGAGGCAGGACGTAATCTACAGTGACAGCCAAGTTCACGCGTGAAGGTGAAGGGTCCCCGTAACCGGTGCAAGCGCGGTATCCGTGACATGGCCGATTTTCTCTGTACATGAAATGACGGCTGAAGCAAAATGTAGGAAGTCCTAGCTTAGTCTAAGTTCATGAATGCGCGTCGATAGATGCCATCGATGAAATCACCAAACACAAGCAGTCCACTGTCTGTCGGTTTGAATGAATACATTGATAAAAGCGCGCAAAAGATGTCCAGGATAAGGCGTTTTTACTTTCCGGAGCCACGATCACAGGTCACTACGAATAACAACTTAAAGGAGAGCTGTCACAGGAATGCCTTGAACTGTTACATAAAGCATGTTGGCTGGGCGACCAGGAGGAATTTTTGAAGACAGGTAGGAAGAACTTTCTACTTCAAAAACTGCAACAGTTATTTTTCCGAGGACTCGTCCGCAAGAAGGGAAGTGGGGGAAGCGGTGATGTAGAGCGCCGGCAGGGTGAAGGAGGACTACATCTGGCGGAACGGGAACTATGAGGTAGATTGGGGGCAACTGGAGGAGACGGAGAATGCTACTTAGGGAAGGAGTACGGTCCAGGTGAGTAGGCATCAGGTCGGCAGGTACTGTCTCTCTAGTGCTCAGCATAGCCTTGTCTTCCATTCTGCTGGCGATGTTGGCAAAAACGAGAGATATGGCCGTGTATACCGTATATAGAAACAAACTGGGTAACTTGGACGCCGCTGAGAGTAGGATGGCGCAGCAAGTGCCCTGGTTCCCATCGAAGCCAAATGGCCATAGGTAACGTCACTAGGCACGGAGGTCACGGTAGGGGTTGGTAGCGAACTACATCCGCGTACGTAGTTTTTGGGCGCGCTACCTGAGTAAGTCGTGGGTGTTGGCTTCGTTGCCAACTCTAGCTTTATGATCGCAACGTCGCTCAAGTTGAAGGTTGGGGTTGGGACAAAGGAGGTTATATACTAAAGCTTCTGGAGTAGCGGTGGCTCACCGTAAGTGAAGCCGGTCGCTGTCATGTTCCTCGGGGCAAGAAGCCCCCGCCGCCGAGGGTAGTCTTCGTAGCAGAGCACGGAGTGTGTTGCCGCGCTGCTGTTATAATGGTATTTAATGATTGTGACACACTCTTCTAGAGAATTTCAGCACCTCAGTAGGCCATGGTCAAATCGTGAGTTGCTTTCGACTGTACAAATCAGCTTAGGAAGGCGCCGGGATAACATTTTACTTGCATGTACACTCTTGTCTTAGTTTGCTTACGGCAGCCTGTATGGCATGTTTTATTCAGTTGGGAACCAACGGGAAGACACCCGTGCGTGATGTACTACACTACACGTGTCTCGATGTTAAATTTAGGCCTTAAATACATATTGGCGCATCGCTGCGAGTGGTTGGGCTGGGATTTCACCGCTTGCTTGCAGCGCGCACGAGTTGAGCTCAAAGACGCGCGCTGTCTGATCACACGCACCGCAATGTGTCTTCTTGTCATCATACCTAAGCACATGAGCGCTTATGTACTGAGCATTAGGTACTAGTGGCACTCGTAAGCAGCTGTAGATTCGATTTCAATAGTGAGTTTATTATTGCGTAGTTATTCATTGGTGAATATCCCAGCTCCGTCATGCGAGAAGTACCTTGCATTCTTTGTATCTGCACAAAAGTGCGTAATTTGCGAAGACATATTTCTGTTTTTATAGTGTAAATGTAGATGATTGGTACCTTTATAGGCTGTTAGAATCAATTTAAACCAATAAAGCATTTGTCAGAGAGAGAGAGTACCCACAGCTCATAGTAGGGGTGGACCAACTGAAATTTGAGGGTGGCCCTACGTGTATTTGAGGGCTAATCTAGCAGTGTGCCAACTTGACATTTGCAAGTATGCCTATGCCAACTGGAAATTTGGGCGTGGGATAACTTGAAGTTGGGGCGGGCCAACTCGCAGTTTGGGGGTGGGTCAACTTGAAATTTTGGTGTGGAATCAATTAAAATTAGAGTGTTGCCCAACTTGAAGTTTGGGGGTTGGCCAACTTGTCAGTTGAGGTTGGGTCAACCCCAAATTTCAAGTTTGCTCACTCAAATACTGAAAGCTTCCTCATGCATTTTCTATGGAGCCCTATGTATTCCTATGGATATTCTTTCTGATCAATTTTATTATTGGTTTAAATTGTTCTTGATAGCATATAAAGCTACCAATCATCTACAGTTATACTATTGTAACGATTAAATGTCTTAACTTCGCAAATTACACATTTTTGTGCAGATTCAAAGCGTTACACTTTTCGCGCAATGTTGGGCTACTCGCCATAGAATGCTTAGAAAAGAAGCTACTCATTGAAGTGATTTCCTCAACAAAAAATCGATGTAGTACAGTATTGTAATTAAACTGCCTCAGCACAACTAAAATGTGTATGAAAGATAAACGAATATTTTTTTCCATTTCTGATTGGGTTACCCAAAATGCATTCGAGCCTCGCGCCTATTCTCTTTCCGCCTATATTCTGGGCCCGCCCTCTTTTGCCCCCGGCATAATGGTCACCGGTGGCTTCTCTCACTTCCGTAGGCGGCTGTAGCGGCTGCTACTTCAGAAGTTTTGGTGTATAGCCTCCTTGGTTGGGACACAGGCAGCAGCAGAAGGCCTCAGTTCTTGTACTTGAAGCTGTTCGCGGATGATAATGCGGATGAGAGCACATAGATCTGAAACTTGGCAACCTCAGGATCGCTGTTGTCCTTCGGAAGACAGAGAGACTGCAGCTTCTCTAGGGGCTGGCAAATGGAAGTGACGTCTTGAACGGAAGCCGGATTTTGAACGATTTCCAGAGCCAATGCGTTTTATTTTTTGTCGAACGCATTCGGCATCCTTCATGCTAGGGTTCACACAGCGGCACCGAGCCAAGACATACTCTATCTATGAGGTGTAATACTCTTGCGGAAGTTGGAGGCGCGTGTCCAGCTACTGTTTGGCAACTATTGCACGACCAGACGAGGAAGCGAAGCTTTGTCACAGCTTGGTGGTAAACGTTGACCAATCCGCGTTGTCGGATTACTGGTAAAAATGCCACGCCCTTGCCACACCAGTCAGATAAAATGTGGCGCGTGTCAATTTCTGGGTGTTGTTCCAGCGGTTGCACGAAATCAAGGGGTCGTAGTTGTCGAGCCATTCGTCGACGTCATCAGCGCTGAGTCCCGCAAAGACAAGAGGATCGCGTTGAGGGGTCGTTGCAGTGCAAGAGGTGACCGCAGGCGGAGACGTTGGAGTTCTAGGTTTAGAGCCGCCTTAAAACCGGGTGTGGGAAATGTCCCTTGTTGTAGGGGTAACCGGGCGCAGGCGGCGACTGGAACATAGCTCCAGTGAGGACGGGAATGGGAGAGGCTCTGGGTCTTAACGTGCCACCACCACCTTTAAGACCGAGAGCAACCAAGTCGCCAAGCGCTTCCTCTATTCCAAAAAGGAAACGTACCGTCTCATGCGTATAGAAACGGAAGATGAGGGATGGCGACGACCAGGTACATATGAAAACGATGAAGTAGGATAATAGTGCTCACACTGTGTGTATGCATGTATGTATGTATGTATGTATGTATGTATGTATGTATGTATGTATATATATATATATATATATATATATATATATATAGTAATGAAGAAGCGCAACCTGTGCCTCAGCAGCATCGCCACTGGCATGAGCTCGTGGTTGCTGTCCTTGGCCGAACGCTTGTGAGTGCTACCCGTTCGCCTGCATCCGTTGCCAATAAACCTCTTAGCAAGTGGCGGAGTCTGCTGGGTTTCGACCACCCTGGAACTTCGGAGTCGCACTCTACCCCCCATCATGCCCTAGGACGCAAGCGGGACTCCTCTAACTCCTCCAACGGGGCAGCCCACCCTGGTTTGTGCCGGTGCCTTACGTCTGTGAGATCCCCCTATCTTCTCCGGCACAGATGAAAAAGACGTTGAAGATTGGCTCTCCTCATCGAGCGAGTGAGTGACCATAACCATTGGGACGATGCTACCAAGTTGAGAACCGTAGCCTTCTATCTCTCGGGCGTTGCGAAACTGTGGTTTCTAAACCATGAAGGCAACCTCACTTCGTGGTTGGTCGTCAAAACCATGTTTTCGATCGGCCAGAAGTAAGAAAGCTCCGTGCAGAACAGCGTTTGCGCACACGATCCCAAGAGATCGGGGAGAATTTCACGAGCTACATTGAGGACATTATTGACCTTTGCAAACGGGTGAATGCGTCGATGTCAGAGGAGAAGAAGATCAAACATATAATGAAGGGTATTGAGGATGACGCATTCCAAATGTTATTATCGAAGAGTCTTCGCACTGTCGTTGAAGTGATAGAATTGTGTCAGAGTTACGACGACTTGCGTAGGCAACGGCTTCACACCAGACGTCCCCCTGCGCCCGCCGACTCTGTGTCCAGCCTTGGTGTCAGCGACGACCATGCTACCCTGTTTCTGAAGATTCAGGAATTCGTTCGCGCGGAGGTCCCTCGCCAGCTATCTTTGATGTCTTGCGTCCCGGAACCACCACCCGCTTTGGCACCTACGATCCGCGACTTCATCCAGGAGCAAGTTTCGCAAGCCATTCCTCCAGCACGTGATCCGACGCCAGTCACTGCACCTCTCACGTATGCCGAAGCAGTTGCCCGACCTCGCCCACAAACGCTCTCGCCACCCGCTATGCATCGACCACCGACCTTTTCGCCGCCTCCTATGCCGCTACCAGCTCGACAGCATTTTCCGACTTCTCAGCCACGAGTCGGAGCTTACCCCCAACAATGGCGCACCTTCGAAGACCGTCCAATATGTTTTGCTTGTGGTGGTGCTGGTCATGTGGCGCGCCATTGCCGTCGTCGCATGCTTCCTTTCCCGAACATCTGGCGAGCGCCACCGTTCCCCGCTCAATTTTCATCTTCGCCTTCCAGCCTTCCTACCTCTTCCTTTTGTCCTGATCGCTCACCCGCGCCTACCCGCCGCTCACCATCTCCACGTCGTCGCTCGCTTTCTCCGATGCGTCGCCGTGCCGGACCCACCGAGCAGGAAAACTGATGACCGCAGTTCGCGAGGCACGAACTGCGTCTACTTCGAAATGCTCAAGTCCTCGTCCCTCTCCAGCCAACGTAATTGAAGTGTATGTCGAAGGAGTCGCCGTCCTGGCACTTGTCGATACAGGAGCCGCAGTGTCTGTAATTTCCGCCAAACTCTGTCGCATACTAAAAAAAGTTCTGACGCCTTTATCCGACCTCTCCCTTCGAACCGCGACCGCCCAATACATTACGCCTCTCGCTGCCTGTACTGCGCGAGTCTGTATATCGGAGTTCAAGGAGTTCTGTATACCGTCGAATTCGTCGTGCTGCCCTCGTGTTCCCGTGACATTATATTAGGCTGGGACTTCCTTGAAACTAACAACGCCGTTATTGACTGTTGCCACGCCGAACTTGAACTTTCTGCGCTTCACGATTTTGAGTCAATCGACGACCACCCTTGTAGTGATAAACTGTTCGTGTCCGAAGACAATGCCGTTCCTCCGTGCTCTTCCCTGCTTGTCCCTGTATCGTGCGCCGCTATTTCTGAGGGCACTGTTCTCTTTACGCCCTCTAAAGTTTTCCTTCGCCGCAAATGTTCTCCGCTGCCCTTTGCTCTCCTTACTTTTCGCAGTGGCGCCACGAAGATGCTCGACGCCAATCCCACGGCGTGCCCTTTACCTTTACTTCATGGCGAATGCCTAGGCCTTGTTCAGCCGGTCGACACCTTTTGCATCTTTGATGCTCCTGCGGCTTCTGCTTCTACGGACCTTAGTGCACTTTCTTGTGACCCCGCGGTTGATCAGTCTCTCCTCGACGCTTTCCACCGCTCCATCGACGATGAAACGTCATCTTCACAAAGAAGCTAGCTGCTCACTCTGCTGCAGAAGTTCCGCGCCTCTTTTGACAGCCCTGCTTCCGGTTTGGGTCGCACATCAACCGTTTTTCACCAGATAGATACCGGCAGTAATGCACCTCTACGGCAACGCCCTTATTGGGTTTCCGCCTCGGAGCGCCGTGTAATTGATGAACAGGTTGATGGCATGCTCAAGCGCGGTGTTGTACAGCCTTCAAGCAGTCCCTGAGCGTCACCGGTCGTTCTTCTTAAGAAAAAGGATGGCTCTATTCAGTTCTGCGTCGATTACCGACGTCTGAACAAGAAAACGCGCAAGGACGTTTACCCGTTACCGCGCATCGACGACGCCCTCGACTGTTTGCATGGAGCGGAGTTCTTTTCTTCGCTGCATTTACGTTCCGGATACTGGCAAGTCCCTATGGCACCATCTGATCGACATAAAACAGCATTTGTGACACCTGACGGATTATATGAATTTACCGTGATGCCTTTCGGCCTGTGTAACGCTCCAGCCACTTTTGAGAGGATGATAGATAATATTTTACGCGGCCTCAAATGGAACACATGTCTTTGCTACCTGGACGACGTCGTTGTCTTTTCCGCTGATTTCCATACACATCTCAGCCGTCTCGAGCACGTTCTGAAATGTCTCACTGACGCGGGACTTCAACTCAACTTTAAAAAAAATGTCGTTTTGGTGCCCGAATGCTCACCATTCTTGGCCATGTTGTCTCTCGAGACGGCATTCTTCTGGACCCAGCCAAGCTCCGCGCCGTCGCTGACTTTCCAAAACCGAAGAAGTTAAAGGATCTTCGAAGTTTCGTTGGTTTATGCTCAGTATTTCCGACGTTTCATTCGAAATTTCGCATCTATAAGTGCACCCCTGACAGACCTTCTAAGCGGCGACAACGAACTTTCAGCTTGGTCACCCGCCTGCGATGACGCCTTCACGAAATTACGCCGCCTGCTAACCTCGCCACCTATCCTCCGTCACTTCGACCCTGCCGCCCCCACCGAGGTCCACACCGATGCCAGCGGCGTCGGACTCGGTGCCGTACTCGCGCAACGGAAGGCGGGGTTCGATGAATATGTCGTCGCCTACGCGAGCCGAACTCTGACAAAAGCCGAGGCTAATTACTCGGTTACAGAGAAAGAGTGTTTAGCCATTATTTGGGCCCTTGGGAAATTCCGCCTTTATTTGTATGGTCACACTTTCGATGTCATCACTGACCACCATGCCCTTTGTTGGCTGTCCACCCTCAAGGACCCATCTGGCCGACTTGCTCGCTGGGCCCTTAAGCTACAGGAGTACGACATCCGCGTTCTTTACCGCTCTGGCCGCAAACACACGGACGCTGACGCCGTTTCTCGATCACCGGGCGCAGCTGACAACGCTTGCCTATCCGCCCTTGAGCCCGCACTTACATCACATGCACTACACAACATGCCGTCGAGCAGCGCAAGGATCCCTGGATCAGTGCTCTCATCACCATCCTTTCTGATCCATCCACCTCTTCACCATCTCGCGCTCTTCGCCACCAGGCTGCCCACTTCTGCATTCGCGATGGCCTTCTTTATCGTCGTAATTACCTTTCTGGCGGACGCAAGTGGCTTCTTGTGATACCCCGACATCTCCGTGACCTTATCTGCGACGCTTTCCACGCGGACCCGCAGTGCGCGCATGCCGGCCTCTTCAAGACGTACTCTCGACTACGCCTCCGATTTTATTGGCGCTGTATGTATAACTACGTGCGAAAGTTCGTTCGCTCCTGTGCTCAGTGCCAACGCCGTAAATTACCTCCCGGACAAGTCTTCCCGTCACAACCCCTTCCTTGCCCTAGTCGTCCCTTTGATCGTGTTAGTATTGATATATACGGACCGCTACCATCCACTCCAGCAGGGAACCACTGGATTATTGTCGCCGTGGATCACTTGACCCGTTATGCTGAAACCGCCGCTCTGCCGACTGCCACCGCCCGCGACGTTGCATCGTTTCTGTTATACCATTTCGTTCGGCGCCACGGTGCTCCTCGCGAACTTCTGAGCGATAGAGGCCGAGCCATTCTTGCCGATGCTTTGAAGGCACTACTCGATGAATGCCGAATCATTCACCGCACAAGTACAGCGTACCATCCGCAAACTAACGGCATGACAGAACGCTTGAACCGTACTCTTGGTGATATGCTATCAATGTACGTCGCCTCTGATTATTCAAATTGGGACCAAGTTCTCCCTTTCGTGACGCATGCGTACAATACTGCGGCCCAAGCAACTACTGGATTTTCCCCATACTTTCTCCTATATGGCCGAGAACCATCTAATACGTACGATACAATTCTTTCATATCGACCTGATGCGTTCGAAAGTACTCCGCTGTCTGAAGCTGCTCGACATGCTGAAGAATGCCGCCAGCTTACACGCTCTTTTTCCACAGAGGACCAGTGGCAGCAGCAATCCCGTCAACCTGCCGACCGTTCCGCACCAACATTTTCCCCTGGCTCTCTGGTCTGGCTTCGGGTACCCGCTCCCACACCCGGCCTCTCCGCAAAACTTGTCGCGAAATACCTCTGACCCTACCGCGTTCTCGAGCAAACGTCCTCCGTCAATTACCTCGTGGAGCCCCTCAAGCCACCGACAGACCTGCGCAATCGCGGCCGCGAACTTGTCCACGTCTGTCGCATTAAGCCGTACTACGACCCAATAGTAGTGTCTTCGCCTTAAGCAGCCAGGATGGCGCCTTTCTCGGCGGAGGGCGATTGTAATGAAGCAGGGTAACCTGTGCCTCAGCAGCATCGCCACTGGCATGAGCTCGTGGTTGCTGTCCTTGGCCGAACGCTTGTGAGTGCTACCCGTTCGCCTGCATCCGTTGCCAATAAACCTCTTAGCAAGATATATATATATATATATATATATATATATATATATATATAGACGCGGTGATCCTGGAGCGAAGCAAAGCTATCACCTAATGAAAAGCGTCGATGATCTACGGATATTTCAAGCTAAGTATATTATGATAAACCTACAAGCGCTACAGTTATTCCACTCGATTTGTATAGGCCATCCTCTCAGTGATACAAGAGAAATGGTGCCCACTAGATCATTAAATTCACAAATTTGAAAGTCATACCTCGAGGGTATATTGTACTTACCCAAAATAGCGCTCCAGGAAACTATAATCAGAAAATGTTTCACCATGTTTGATAGTTTTTTAAAGGCATAGGCGGCTCTGGGCCTGTACTATGCCCAAATTATTTCTCTTTGGAAACAGGCACTATGTGACATATCTAATGTACAGAACACATTCGGCTTCGACTGACGAATACCGGCAACACAGCTGTGGCTGCATGGGAGTTTGAACGCATCAAAACTGCAATTGTTCATATCGAAATACTTTCTGCATATGAGATTTGCCGCCTAATGACTTGCCAGCTTCCAAGGCGGGTATAAATTTTTGATCTATGCATATGTCAGATTTAGCTATCAGTAATGACGCAGCTTTGGTGTCTTTAAATAAACATATCTACATTCTTCGGCGAGCGCAGTTGGAGAATCGTTAGAAAATTGCGCTATGCCATTTTTGACTTTAGAAATTTAGAGCTTTGTTTTGAAGTTGTTGTTGCACGGAAAGCACCCGGCCAATAAAATTACGCCCGGTAATGGCGAATTAGTTCTACAGAGCTAGATTCAACACAGTGGATAGCTACTCAGTTGCAGAGTTGCTCATGGCGTTGTACTGTTCTCCTGAATTTGTAGCCTGATAACATTAAAGCGTTCCATTTACAGACAGCAGTTGGCACAAAATGAGGACGATAAATTATGCCTGCCCAAAAAGGACGAGCTAAGAAAATCATAAAGGGAGCGGATGCCACAGACGCGCTTCCGTGCCGGAAACATCCGCGGACAACCATGAGGATATTTGCTGTGGCACGGGAACACGGCACATAGAACCAAGTACTAGTATTTCACCAGTCCATTACCTTTGTCGTCCGTCTTCACAGCCTGTGTCGTGCACATCTTGTTTGCACAGTCAAAGCCAAAACAAAACCCAAACACAACCAAATTCTTTGTTAGTGGTGTGCGAAGGCATAGCTATATATATATATATATATATATATATATATATATATATATATATATACACCCGCAGGGGTGCTATCTTGCCCGGCTATGAGAATACCTGACGTGGAGCAAATCGGCACCACATATGATGAAAACCGAGGTGGTCCGGTATAGCTGGGTGAAAAATATATCGTAAGCCCACGACATGTCATTCATTTCTTTTATTACGAACTAAACTATTTTCAAGAGGCCAAGAGGCCATGAAACACTCTTCTAACTAATCATAGGAATTCCTCACAATTGAATGGCATCTTCAACGGATTCAATGCCGCAAGAGTTTTTTACACTGTATGTGTAGTTATCGCACAGTATCCGGCTTTTTTATACTTTGCATCTCCGCTAGCGCGCTCGGAGCTACACAGCAGTGAAACCAAGAGGACAGAGCACCGGCCAAAGTTGAGTGTCACGGCGGTGAAAGTACTCGTCGCGGCACCTCGTGGCGGCCGCGGTAGACTGCGTACGCAGCACGCTGCTGCCATGTCTGATGTCACGTACAGTAGACAAAGCTGCACGCAGTGCGAATATGAGTTGACTTTTATACCTTATTGAGTTCGCGGACATAATAGATGTTTGATTTATTTACCTCAAAATTAGCAAATATGTATTACTAAGAATGGTCTCGCGATAACGAAACCACCGAATAGCGTTGGTCGCCGAGTTGCTTTGGATGTAACGGCACAGCTGAAGTGGGGGCAAGCGATTTTTCGCTGTGCTTGGCACGAGATTGTAGATTGGTTGCAGCATGCAGTGCCTTATTATTTCGCTCACAAGTTCACCGCAGACTCCAACAGAGTTCGGCAACATTTTATTAGTATGTTTAAATATTATATCAGGGCCCATTCAATATTTAGAGCGTATTGCTTCACATTCTCTAGAGGGTATCTGCAGATGCATAAAAAATATCTTGAAGGAGATTGTGTTGGGAGGCTCGTTCAATAAACCAGAGGTTATTCTGCGTTTGTCCTGTCTTCTTTTACTTCGTTGTCTCGTCCCTAGCACAGCTCAAATCCCCCCACCCAGAAAAAAATTATTTGACGTCATAACTGCCCTTTCATGGAGTGAAATCTCCCGCTGGCGACAATTTCGTAGCGGTGACTGAAATGTCAACGTGATGCCGCCAATTAGCGGCGCACAGCTGCCCTAGGACCTGAAGGAAATGCGCCGAATCCTGTATTTTTTTATCTATCTGGCCAGAATTTGATGAGCGTCTGAATTTCCAAGGCTGTCTTACTCAACTTAGATTTTTGTATATTGTAATTAGAGATTTTGCATTCGACCACAGCAAAATGATCCAGCCATGACGTCTGATATAACTTCTGGTGCATACAGTCAATTATAATTGCACTAGCTCCGCCTATATTTGCTCCAAATGTGGGCCTCACATGACATGAATAAGGCCCCATAGTCGCTTCGGGATGTTTCTTTCGAAATAAGTGCCGATGTTTGCATTAAAAAACATATTTACGATCCCCGACCGCCCAGACGTGATCATATTGCAAGAAACGAACGGCCCTGCCAAACTCACGGGGTACCAGTCTATAACAAGCAAGGCGGAGAAACCAAACGTCACCACGCTGGTCAAGCGAGCGCACACAGCTATCGAACACGACACTAAAGTCAGAGACATTGAAAACGTCCTAGTAGAACTAATTACACCACGCAAGACGCGCAACAGTATCTTCGTACTCAACATCTACAGCAGTCCCAGATGCCGCCAGCACTGCTTCCATGTTCTCTTCAAACGGGCAATCGACAGCGCCCAAGGGCAACAGCTTTTCATTAGGGGGGACTTTAACGCGGTGCACACGGCGTTGGGTTACAAGCACGATCAGCCCAAAGGCACGCATCTGTGGGCAACGGTGCAATACGCCGGACTCGAACTCGTCAATGACCCCGCGGCTCCAACAAGGCAGGGCAACAGCGTCAGCACCGACACGACGCCGGACCTTACTTTTACGTGCAACACTCGCCAAGTCACTTGGACAAACACCATGCAAGATTTGGGAAGCGATCACTACATCATTTGCATAACGGCAGAAGACGGCCCGCAGGAACACAATGCCTGTCACCAAATGAAGATCACCAACTGGAATCAACTACGCAAACATCGTGACAAGCAACAGGTGACAGACATCAAAGACATAGACCAATGGACCGACCAACTGCGGTGGGGCATCGAGCGCGTGAAGCAAACGATCCCGTCAAAAGCTTGGCTCGATACAATAGACTCCCGGTTACTGCACATGTGGGAAGCCAAGACCCACCTGCAGCGCCGATGGAAACAACAGAGACACAATAGGAGACTGCGTAAACGGATAGCGCAGCTCAACAAAGAAATAGAAAAGCACGCGCTTTCCCTGCAACGACAACAATGGGAAGAGAAATGCACTGAGATGGACAGTCAAATCACCGCGCGTGGCACGTGGCAGATGCTGCGGTACCTGATAGATCCCGCCAACACTAAGACCACACACATGAAAGGCATCTACAAAATCATACACGCTTACGGGGGAACGGAACAACAATTCTTACGGGATGCGGAACGCCTTTACATATCTCAAACGCCACCGCTAATACATCCGGACTACACGGGAGAAAGCAACGCCACCCTGGACGCGGAATTCTCCGTTGCCGAAATCCAGGCGGCCCTCGTCAAACTCAACACCAAGTCGGCCCCTGGCCCCGATCGAATATCCAATAGGGCACTACGCAATCTCGATTACGGATCAATTGAGAAACTCACAAAATACATTAACGAGTGTTGGGCGCACGGCAAGCTACCACAGCAATGGAAAGAAGCAAAGATCATACTGATACCAAAACCCGGCAAGAAATTACAGCTGGAGAACCTGCGCCCCATCTCCCTCCCGTCCTGCGTGGGCAAGTTGATGGAGCACGCGTTTCTCAATAGACTCACGGATTACCTCGAGCACAACGAATTATTTCCACACACCATGATTGGGTTCAGAAGATATATCTGTACGCAAGACGCCCTTCTGCAACTAAAACACCAACTCATAGACAGTCCGGGGCGCTCGACGAGAGCCATCCTCGGGCTGGACCTGAAGAAGGCCTTCGATAGCGTTCGCCACGATGCCATATTACGACAAATGGACAAGCTAAATCTCGGACTGCGAACGTACAACTACATTCCAGACTTCCTCACGGGAAGAACAGCTCGCATGCGAGTGGGGCAACTCGACTCAGATCAAATCAACATCGGCAGCTCGGGCACCCCGCAGGGCTCGGTCATCTCGCCGATGCTCTTCAACTTCGTCCTGCTGGGGTTACCCGAACGATTGTTGCAAATCGAAGGACTGCACCACACGCTATACGCGGATGATATTACGATCTGGACGACAACGGGCAGCGACGCAGCGATCGAGCAACGTTTACAGCAGGCCATCCAGTGCGTGGAAAACTACCTGGTGGGCACGGGACTCACGTGCTCGGCCGAAAAATCCGAATTGCTGCTATATAGACCGGTCAGAAAGGGGCGCCCACCTAAAGGCTACACCCCCCCCCCCGCCCTGGAAAAGGACGAGATCCAATGAACGGCATCAAACGGCCTACCCATCCCGATGGTAGACAAGATTCGGGTACTAGGAATGATTATTGAACACAAGGGCGGCAATGGCGAAGCACTTCGCAAAGATAACAGCAAAGGCCACCAGCACGATGCAGCTCATCCGACGCATCACGAACAAACACGCGCACATGCGCGAAGACAACGTCATACGACTTATACAAGCCTTCGTTATTTCTCAAATAACGTACACAGCAGCGTTTCACAACTGGACGGTTGCAGAAAGAAACAAGCTCAACGCCCTCATACGCAAGGCGTACAAATGTGCGTTGGGACTTGCGTCTGGAGTGAGCACCACCAAGCTCCTAGAACTAGGCTTGCACAACACGCTCGAGGAACTCGTGGAGGCGAAACAAGTGTCCCAACTCGAGCGCCTATCCAAGACCCGCTCGGGCAGGCACGTGCTCGAAAAGCTCGGAATTACATACCACACGCAGCACGGCGTCAAAGTGGAAATGCCAAGAACCATGCGCGAGCAACTATACGTGCCCCCATTGCCTCGCAATATGCACCCCCAACACCACACAGGGAGACGTAAAGCCAGGGCACAACACATGAACCGAAGTTACTCCAACGACAAGGAGGCAGTCTTCACCGACGCAGCCCGTTATCGAGACAGGAAGAGTTTTGTGGCGGCAGTTACTAGCCACCGAGGTAACCACCTCACGAGCGTCACCGTGAACAGGGCATATGCCGAAGCGGCAGAGGAAGCGGCCATAGCACTGGCCCTTACACAAACCAAGGCTACATACGTGATCTGCGATTCGCAAACGGCAATTCGCAATTTTTCAAATGGGCGCATATCGCAAGAGGCGTATGACATACTCAAGCGACATCCCATACACCAGGGAGAGGCCGACGTCGATAACCGAAGGCACTTGCTATGGATCCCGGCACACACTGGACTGAACACCCCCAACGAAGCGGCTCACCGCGTTGCTCGAGGCCTCACTCACCGAGCATCATTGGAGGAAGAGCCCCCGCGGGGTACTGCAAACGTCTGGGCGTGGGAGGATCGTTTGACCAGGTTCCACGACATCCCGACACACTACCAGTTACAGAGATGCGTATACCCATGCCCTCACGCTAGGTTAGACAGGGCGCAAGCAGTACACTACAGACAATTACAAACTGATTCTTACATAAACCCAAGACTCATGTACACCATGTATCCAGATATGTACACTAAAAACAGATGCACATCCTGTGGCGAGGTTGCCACACTTATTCACATGTTATGGGAATGTCAGGACATAACAAACAATTCGGGCAGTGCCGACACTTCCGTCTCTTCCACCCCCAGCCTCCGCTCGCGTTGGAAGACCGCACTGCTCAGCTCGAACCTGACAGTACAGCTCTGGGCCGTCCAGCGAGCCGAGGAAGCCGCTTCGAGACAAGGTCTCGGAACCGCGTCCGCGGCGGGTGCCAAGACCCACTAAAATACGCCGGACTCAAATCTTATCGATTTGATAATTAAGTTTACGTTCTTCTTCTCTTCCGCATCAAAGCAAGGTCTGAACCACAGTAGACCTTGATTTATAGCGAAATTGCCACACTGCGCGAGAAACCAAGAAAGCTACGCCCGGCGATGTAAACGAGAAAATAAATCAAAACATCACAGCGACTTCGAGAAAGTGGTACTTCTAATCGAATGAATTCGCTTCTCAATGTGCAAGAAGGTTATAAAATAAACTGTAGTTTTCATCGTTTGAACACTACACTGGCGTACCAGCGGTGCTACAAAATGCAAGCACAAATTAAACATTCGCTAATCATCGTGTGAAGATTGGGCAACTCCAGCAAACATGTTGGAGCATAAATGTATTTGGAGGAAACAGAAACGCAACTACCCCTGTAGTTAAAACCAGTTTCATGCGCGTGTGTACAACCAACATTAGTAGACGCACGTCCGTTTAAATAGCTTTGATTCATTGGTTAGATACTCATAATAATGCAATAGCAGAAATTAAGAACATACTAAGCTTAGTATATGAGACGCACACATCGACTTACCGAATTAACAGTGCTTTACAGCTGTGCAACGCGTACTCCTAGGCTCATCTGATACGGTGATATGGCGCCTAGGCGGCGCTGTTGCCATAGTTTGTTGCCGTCGCACACGCATGATTTGTTGAAGTTGCACTGACCAACTGCAAATTCACTTACATTGCTTAAAGTGAACATCAGTGACAACGTTCAGTGACGCGGCTAAATGCCTTCACAATACGAACAAAGTGCCATAACGTTGTCGGAATAAGAGATCGGCGATTAGTGGGACCAAAAACAAAAGACTGCTGCTGGGAGGGGGCAGGGGATGGGTCAGTGAGGTCCAGGTGAGCAAGAAATACATTTCTGCAGCCGGAATGGTAGGACACATCGTTGCCTGCGCTGAAGTGGACGTGGGTATAAAAAATTGTCGCAGTTTCATCGGAAAGACGAAGCCTCAATTGCGATAGCAAATTAGTAGATAGCTATACGGAGTAAGGATAGTAGTTTTATCAGCTGTATAAACTTGGACATGTAGCAGCACCAGCAACGCGCAGAACTGTTGTCGACGCCGTGGGCATGTTGCACGCATTCGCACCGAAAGCGCGGCGTTGGTGGCTGTTGCTGGTGCTTCTGGCAGAGACTCGGAGGTTTTCGACGAGATTAGAACGGGACACTCGTCAAACAGCATCAGAAGTCTTGACCACATTCTCTCCTCGCAATATTTTTATATAAATACGAATTTGGTGCCGCAACTAAACGTCGCCTTCCCTCCCTCCCTGTCGTCCCCCCCCGGCCTTTCGCGCGACGGAAGAAGTCGCGTTTCCTCTCCCCCCGTGCGTTCGCTCCCCGTGAAAGCGCGCGTCCCTCGCGCGCTTTTCCCTCGCACATACAGCACACGGCGCGCGATGACGATGTCATCGCCTTTGGACTTTATACGGAACCGCACGGCCACGGCGACGCCGACGGCAGAAATCCGCTTGGAGTGTTCATATAATTGCTATCGCAATAAAACATTAGCAGAATGATCGACGAACGGTTCGGGGGGGGGGGGGGGAGATCGCATGTCATGGCAGGAGTGGCAGTGCGAGGCAGAAGTCCATTTGTGTGTGCTGGTGGGCTGATCAGCGCAGTTGTGTTTATAACGGAAGCCAGCGCAGTCTTGCGTCCTCAACGCCATCCATTGATCCCGCATTGAGGAGACAACTTTCTTTATCTACTGACTGCGAACTTGCGCCTTTCGCTTTTCTTCTTTCTTGAGGAGGCATGCCTCAGTGCAGATAGCGCCTCCCTCTCCATTCCTTGCAGCTTTTGCTTCGTAACGCTCTCTCGCTACTTCGGTGGCAGCTTTTTGATGCCAGTTTGCCACCAGGGCTGAGTATAAATCTTGCGTTTACTCATCCGCTGTACATAGGCCAGCTTGTCGCCCACGTTTTGTTAGCATGCTATTGGTTGAACAAGCATTTACATGTGGTGGTCTGTGCTGCATTGAGAGCGCAGCATTTACTGGCAGGACGTTATGCAGGACTTGATTAAATGTGGACAGCAGGTCAATCCCTAGCCTGTTCTTTAGCGCCGACCTCAAGCTCTGGCTTCGTGATTACGTGGGGCATCGTAAAATATGCGCTTCCGGCCGTGCAAGACCTTGCCGGTGCTTGCTATGAAGTGGTAGATTGGTACAGCTTAAGGCGGCCAACACGAATGACATAGAGGGAAGGCTGGGTGAACGAATAGGCGCGAGTGGGACGATTTCGTAAATGAGCGGCGGTGACTTGGTGAAGTGGCCAGTAAGAGCTTTTAACACGAGATTAGCTTCTTCTAGAGGCTGAGGTTGTAGCGAGAAGTTGTGCAGAATTTGCTTCAGGATCCGAGTTGCCACAAATGAACCGGAGTTCTTGGCAGCAAAGGCGGTAAAATGGTACAAATGCACTGCATCTATTCTCGCAAGACACACAGCATCGACGATCATGTTCCGAGCTCGCCACACAATCAGTGCCTCAGCCGTGGAAGCCAGTACGGCGGTGCTCTACCACCTTATTTTTTGCACAGTCGTTCGTCGGATCATGCAACCTAAGCCTTGAACTAAGAGCAACTTCTAGATTTGTCTAGAGTCACGTTTAGCGAGTCATATGTTCAAAAGCCGCAAATAGTGAAGTTCACGGTTATAAAAAGAAAGCTAAGTCGAACCACCCACTCCACCATAACATCCGCAGAGCAAGCCGTTAAAGAAGGAGTAGGGGCACCACAAAGGCGTAGAAGGTTGTGAGGGTACATGCTAACGTGACACGTATTGGCTAGCTAAGGTCCACTGAGATACGTAGCTTGTTCCCACTCCACAACACACACAACTCTGTGCCACGGCAGTTTGGCAACTCACTGACAAGGCATATAGTCGATGCCATCCGTGGTCCATATGAAATGAGTCCATTCCATGTTATGTGCAGGACAATGTACAACTAAGCGGTTCCGCAATTAGGCAGCAGTCGCAGACTACTGATAAATGCTCCCGGGAAGTCTTCTGAGCCGCACAGGCTCTTAAGAGCTAGGTTCGCCACACATTCGCGACCATTCCCATGATACGCGAACATTCACCATTCCCCAAGGGGAATGTACGTTATTTCAATATGACTGGTGTCACGTTTCCCTTGTGTTCGCACGGGCGAATGGCCCAAGCCGCGAGTGAACTGGAGTGGGACACCCACGAGGTGCCAACAAAGTAATTTTTTAATTGACAATAAGTTTGCTTATACTCAACGCATGTAAATACTTCCTGCTACAAAATGTTAATTAAAAAGTACCCTTTAACGATAACTACATTTCCCGTCCTTACTCAAAATTGTGGCATAACCCCTTTAGGAACACCGTCCGAGGTCCTCTAAAGCAACGCCATTTCTCGATATATGTTGTACAGGCGCTTGTCGAAAGTTGCGATTTTTTAACAGCTATGGTCAGTTGATCACTGCTATGATAAGTTGGCTTTAAATGAAGCATAAGCAGCTATTGCACGGCGAGCGCAAGTTTCAGTACAACAGTCGGTTATTAGCACTGTGTGATGTCGCTACCATAAATCCCTGAACAGAGTCGTGCTAGCACACACTGCACACGTGCCGCTTATTTGTGATTGCGACATTTATGCCGCTGCAAAATTGAATCCTTGCGAAGTATATATATATATATATATATATATATATATATATATATATATATATATATATATATATTAGGAGAGGTTAGAGCACAATAAAGAAAGAAACGCACGCTGCTAGCAGTTCTCTAGGCTCCCATTTGCATCTTGATACGCAAGTGGACACGAAAATATTGTTTTTACAAATAAATATCAAAAAACCACAACAGAGACCTTGCCATCCTGAGAGTTACGCTGTAAAACGAGCGCTGCTGTTGAAAACCGTCTCTACGTCAATGCGGACCTTTTAAATGGGATCGTCCAGATTCTACGAACATAACAGCAGAGCAAAAAATAAAATCACACTGAGTAACGAAGTAACAAAACAACAAAGTCCAAAAGTTCATAAGTGCTGATAGGACAGCTTAAGGCGCACAACACGAGCTATTTCAGATCGTGAGCGGCGCGGCGCCACTGTGATTGCAAAATACTGTCTAGCACTATCTTATGTTCCAGTGCGCCACTCCGTCGAATGATTTTGTAGGGTTCGAAATAGCGGCATAAAAGCTTCTCACTAAGTCCTCGTCGGCATATGGGGGTCCAAACTCAATCACGGTTGCCAGGCTGGTATTCTACTTAGCTTCGTCGAAGCTTGTAGTGCCGGCGGTCGCTTCTTTGCTGGTTCTTGATGCGCACGCGGGCGATGTCGGGCTTCTTCGGTGCACTGCAGATAGGCCGCGACATCAAGGTTGTCTTCCTCGGTGACGTTTGGTAGCAAGGGTTCGAGATTCGTCAGTTGGGTTCTTTCCGTAAACTAGCTTTAACGGCAGGGCCTGCGTTGTTTCTTGGACTGCCGTGTTGTATGCGCAGTTTGCAGTTTACGTACAGAAGGAAGGCATCCCACGTCTTGTGTGCTCAACGTTGATGTACGTTGCTAGCATGTCGGTGAAGGTCTAGTTCAGCCGCTCCGCAAGACCATTCGCCTGCGTTAGGTAGGCAGTTTGCCACCTATGGTCTGTCTGGCTGTATTGAAGAATCGCTACGGTAAGCTGAATACATTCATTTCTTCGCACCTCCGCCAGACGTCACGTGGTAGTGACGGTCAAGAACACAGTCGCAAAATTGTTCATGACGAAACTACCTACTGGGGAAACTGTGCCCAGAAAAACAGGCTACACTCAAATCACAAGAATAGCCACAAACACAGTCAGCGATCGTTAAAAATATGACCTGCTGGTCAAGCATGTTGGCTTTTATACATGAGTCATCGAAGGTTTCAAAGTATTTGCTGTTGCTTGCGTGTCTTCCACAAAGTACTGCACAATTCACGTCGCGCATACAATCAGAGTACACAAAGCTTAGTAGCAATGGAGAGAACCATCGACACCATTCGAAAAACTTCTGATACATGCAGGAGCGGCCTGCGCTGAGCAAAACCGTTCAACATTTGTTAGCCGGTGAAAATCGGTCAACTGAGGAAGAAACAAGTGCATGTGTCAATATATAATTGCGTATAACGCTTGTATTATTAGGAGGATATTGTTATCGAAGAAGTAATGCAATTTGCATGAAATTTTGCACTTTGAAAATAGCCGACAATGAATGACTGACGGAAGGGCTGATCGCGCTCTATTATTTGGATTCTCGCATTTCTATATATTGCGCAACCTTCAATCTGCTTATTAGTTTTTACAGCACATCGTAACCAGTTTATTTCTCTAAGCGCCAAATGAAAACATACGAACATGCAAAAGAATTTCTGTAACTTACTCGCCACGATAGCTGTGGTCTTCTGCTGTTGAACGCGCTAGGATGTGGGTTTGGTTTCTGGCCACAATGGCTGCATTGTGATGGGGAAAAATACAAATGTGCTCATGTACTATGCTCTGAGAGCTGTTTATAAAAAAAAACACAGGTGATTGAAATAATTGAGAACCCTCCACTAATGCACCTCTCTAGCCCGTGATTTGCTTCGAGATGTAACTTCAAGATGTCAGTTTAAATATGCAAACTAATTATTAGTAATGCGCTTGTGTTCATTCGGAGCAAAGGCTTTAGAGAAAGTGCAATAGGCGATCTGTCGCTGCTTTGCGTGCCAACGCGGGAGTATGAATATGCGCAAATGGAGTTGCACCTGCACTGGCGTACGTTGCAATGACAGTCAGTGGTCGATTCATGCGAATACATTCGACAAAAGTTCAGTGCAACGCGGCGAGCGTAAATATGCGTGTGCCAAACCAGCTGGTTGATTTATTCCTTTCGCAGGCAGTTGAAATATTGTTTCATATCATTGAATCCTTACTGCTGATTTTGGTTAAGAAAGTGTTTCTGAACCATACAAGGGAAAATGCATTCTTTCCTGCTTTCTTAAAGTACTGCTCTTGTGAATAAGAACGTCAGAACCGGTCCATATATTCGCAGTGCTATTACTACTTACATTTTGGAAAACATTTTTCACACCGCAGGCTAGCGTGACCATTTATTGGAAGGTGTTAATAATCAATACCGTTTTCTATTGTTTAGCCTGAGCTTCGCAGCAGCCACTCGTCTCGCACGGCCCACAATTAACTCACATATAACATCTTGACCTTGCCATGAGCACTTAACTATATGCAAATCACTTAAACCTCCAAGTAATGAATAAAGGGTAACATCGTGGATGGTAATACTGGGAAATAGGGCTGTGCAATTTCTGTAGAACGCTGCACATGTTGCCTTATGTATATTTGGCAATGTTTCCGGAATTTTCATGTGCTCGATTGCGAACAGGCACCGTACACCTCCCAGTACCACACTTACAGAAGGTGCCATAACTGTATCATAAAGACAACAGAAGAAAGTACTGATGCACAGATTATTAGGTTGCATTTCATATGTACTACAGGGCTAGTTTTTTGCATACAAATCATCTCTTGTTTCTCCCTTCTAGACCAGGAATTTCATGAAATGTTTCAAAAAGCGTAATCGAAGAAGGCAGTAAGAAGCATAGTTCCAATCGGAACATTTTCCTGCGGATGCTTGAAAAATATTTACCTTTTAAAAAAAGCTTTCGAAAACATTCTCTTGTTATGCCTAAAAATCATTATATTGCTACCGCTGAAAGGTATCAGGCATGATCCATGTATATAGAAATGCAGCAAGATAGCAGCCGTCATCCATGCCTTCCTGTCGAAGCCTCTTTAAGTTCTTAACGAATAAAAAGTAGCGACGGACGCTGAGTGCGCTGCACTGTCGCAAGAAGAAAAGCGGTTGAAGACGGCGGCACCACAGGCAATAAAAGACGCCATATAGTAGCCATTTCATTCTTACATCTACTCTCGATTACGAGAGAGCCAGCCATTTATTTACAACGAAGCTGCATATGACTAGGATCTGGCGGATCGTATCCAGTGAATAGACCAACAATGTGGGCCGATTCTGGTCAGAGTGCAGAAAGGGTACAAGTGCAATGGCACATACCACTGTGGACTGCGGGTGATGGATATATACATACGCGGATATATATTGCTTTATGTATAAAGTGCCTTAGGAACGGTAGGAATGGCAATACCGATAGGAGCGGCAATTTTGACCTATTAACGGTAAACCTAATTTTCTGGGAAATGGGACTCAAGAACAACTTCATTTTGTTTAGACCCCTAAAAAAAGCTGAAAGATATAGGTACCTTCTTTTTTTTTGTATTCGTGAAATTCTACGGTTTTACCTATGAAAACCACGACATGAATATGAGACACTCAGTTGTTTTTTTTCAGCTGGGGTTTTTTAACGTGCACTTAAATATCAGCACACGAGTGTGTTTCCGTTTCGCCGCCATCGAATACCGCGGCATGAATTGTACTCGCGATCTTCAGTTTAGATGTGTAACGCTATAGTCACTTTAACGCTAATTAGGCTACCGCGTCGGCTTTTTTTGTGCGTGGACTGGAAAAATTTGGCAAGACTTACGGGATAAATATAAGTATCTCGAATGGCTAAATCATGTAGTTTTCGGAGCCCAAGGTCTCACCTCAATAAAAGACCCCATAACCAATTGTATTACATTCTGTTAGGCGAGGCGTACGCGAACATGAACGGAATGTTGTGGTAGGTTTCTTTTCTGGTAGTACACTCCATGTAAAACTGAGAATATGGAGCCAGATCAGCCAGATATTCTTCTAAAAATTATAACTCAATAAATACTCGTGAGTCAAAGGGGGGTAATATTTATTGTTGCGCTTCGTATAAAACAAAGATGCGATTGTGTAGGCGGAATTTCGATACACTAGTAAGGAAGGCAGAACTGAAAAATGACTGCTATAAGGCTTCTTTGTAGGACTTATTAGCGTACAACTACACAACTACAAAGCACATGTGTGTTAGCGCTGCACAAATCCGCAAGCATCCAAATATTTAATGCAAGATGCGTGGTTAGTCAATGGGCTGCTCTTCTGATTTTCTTCCTTCTGATCTTTTTCCTTCTGATATGTTTCCGTTGGTGGCAGTACCTCTTTGACGCAGGTCCCGTTCAGGCATTTCTGGAAAGGTTAAAAAGATGATTTGTGTAAGCTATTATATTGCTTGAACATATTGGCGGGATACCTCATTAAAGAGCCGAGTCATTTGTCATTTTAAAATATTTATTCATGCCATGGCACTTCTGTTGCAATGAAGAATTTCGTTCGGATTGCCGTGGTGCTTTTATTCGCGTTCGCCAATCAATGACTGCACCATTTCTCATGCCAGCAGTATTGTTTTTTTTTCTGAATAAAATTATGAGCATTATTAACAGATGGCGCTGCTCGAGGCCGAATTTTGGATGAATTATTATCAAAGTGAACTTTGTGCACACGCGTGTGGTTTGCGGTTTTTTGAGCAGGTAAGAAAAATAATAAGTATCGAAAGTGTGGTTACATTTTCCTAAATACTATTGGCTTCGTTGTTTTCTCACTTCTTAGTGCCCAAAATACGTTTTCAGCAAAAGCCTGAACTTCACTTGTTTAACTTTGAATTTCTATTTTGGTATGGTTAATGCAGCTTTAACTAAGGCTTCCGACGGCGCGAAATATGTATGGCTTTTGGTGCAAAGTGAATTGCAATTTGTATGCTTACAGGAACTCATCGCTGCTTTTTTTTTCTTACGTGTGCGTCATTAAAAAAAACCACATATTCCAACCAGCTATAGAGCGGACAAGTTCACCCGCATTGCGAAAGAAAAATAAATAAATTTCCGACTAAATATTGATTATCACAAAGTTTGCTTGAATGATGCTGCACAATTTTCTTGTTCCATGTGACAACATGATCACACATGTATGTGGAGCTCTGCTATTACCTGTTTGTATACGATACAGCTAGAAAAACTCATAGCAGTGCTGTAGTACCTCATTCTGAAAACAAATAGACCAGCACGTGTATATTGTTATTCCCGCTGCATTTATTAGCATGAATTTGAGCAGTGTACAACATTGTATTGTACATTGCAGCATTGTACAGCATTGTACATTGGCCGAGCGCCTTAGATAATAATGTGTCTTGGATGCGGAGTGGCTGAAATGATTTCTTACGAATAATTCTAGCGTAAGCATTTTTTGACAATTCGGGCTCTGATCACCTTTTCTGTCCTTCTTGATCGCTTCATATGTCCCCAACAATTCAAGTGAAATACATGACACTCATATCTTTCTCTAGTAAACCATCTGTGTGCGGCTGGTATCTTCACAATAAACCATGTTTCACATGCACGCGTTTGAGCGAATAGAGCGAACAGCGGCGCGGCGCTGCGAAGCTTTTCGTGAGGTTTTGTTTCATATGCATTGCCGCCGCGCATTTTCCACCGCTGTGAATATCGTCCTATGCGCAGGCTTTCCCGCACTAGTACTCGACTGGTCACGTGGCGAGGCGGGCCGTCATTTGTTCGCAAACGGTGCTGCCGCGCTGCCGCCAATGCCGCTGCGATGAAAATACAACTTGCTCAAACCTCCCCACTCCAGCTGCTAGTGCCGCCGCTGCCGCTCGAAACAGGTTTCTGCGCCGCGGCGGCAGGAATCGCGAGCGTTTTCGCTTGCATGTGAAACAGGCTTAACGAAGCTCTTCACGAAGCTTCACTTACGTGAACCGCTAAAAGACCAAACGAGGCTGGGGTTGGCAGAGACCCAAAATTTCGGGTTACATGCCAGGTACGGCACAGTTTTAAGAACACTGTGCCAGGCTATATTGAAAGTAAGGCTATAGCACTACTAAGCTTCGGCACTCACCGAGCCTGAAAAAATGGCCGTTGCCGTGCTCTAACTTGCCTCTATTCATTAAAAAAATTCTTAAATGTATGTTGCACACTTACACTTGGCTAAATCAACAACCTATTTAGGAGTAGTCTAAGAGAAAGAATACAGTGACACCCACTGCGTGAAGCCAAGTTATGTTTACTACGCACGAAGTATAGCTATTAGAGCAATGCGCTTTTTGCTTCTCAGCACAACTATTCAGGTGCTGAATGTTTTGTTTTGGCTGCACCTTCTTGAAAATTTTTCTGGATTTATAAATATTTTATTTAGTTTGAAACTGTCTTAGCCACTTCGAAAATAGATAATTGCATCAGAAAAATAATGCTTTCTGCTCCTTTTCTCGAAATTAAAATTGATAGGACTAGTAGAATGGATTCAGTACTTTGACTTGGCACTCGTTCAAGACGAACAGCCCACTCCAATTCACCTTTTATACAAGAATACAACGTATGAAAGTGGATTTACGTGAATGCATAGCTTCGGCGAAATCTACAGCAATGCGCTGTAAGGGCGATGTTTCCGCAGATAGCATGCTCAGCGGCTGTGTCTATCTAAGTTGTGCGTGCTTAGTTGAAGCTGTTGGCTTTACCCAACAGGCGTATTCATGAAATCTAGCAGTGTTCTCTGAGGTGAAGAAAAAATATCGCTGATTCTTGCATGTTACAGCTGTTCATGCGTTGCCCGCATAATCTTATCAACCAAGCGACTGAGTGCAGGCAGCAATGGAGGATGCTTTCTCTCGTAAGAGAGTGCGTTAAGTGTAACACGACTCCGAATCATAATGATGCCGACTTCCTCGCCAAATAATTGAAGAAATGCATGTGTGATTTTCTCAAGGTTGTATTATCCCTGATTGATTAGATTGTAGCAGCCGAACGTTTCTTTCTCCTTGTTGTGAATCTAAACCTTTTCTCTTTTTTTGCGCCTGATTAGCTGATTACGGGCGTCTTGAGCGTTCGTGTCGCTTAAAATTGAACTGCAATATCTTGGTGTAACCCAAACCGGCTTACAAAAAATTTGAAGTTGGCGAGATCTATCGAGGCACCGTGGTCTGCACATCGAACGCCACTCAACACTGTTTGCGTTAGCGACTGTTATTTGGTAAGGTATTCATCATGAGACCATATATTTGGTTAATGTACGAACCACTTCACCCCCTTGCGACAGATAATAACGTCTGCCAGTTCATTATGCCAACTCCTCGAGTGAACAGGTAAGCTGGACGAGTCAAACTCGGGGCCGGCCAACACTGGCAACGAAAAAAAGAAGTAGAGTTACGATAACACACACAAACAGCGCTCGTGTGTTTGTGTGTCTTGTTCTTTTCTATGGCTCATTAGGTTCGCAGCCGTACAATCAAAAAAGCACAACCTACTAGCCCGCCATTTCCAACTGAGCTAGAAAAAAAATTTCCTCTCCTCATAAAATTTTTTTCTAAATTCTGGACAAAGCCGATCCGTGGAAGCAGATTTGATAAGTAGGCACAAAATTACATACATTCCAAGACAGGCGATCCCTTAAGTTGTGAGTTTACGCTGTACATGTTTTCAGATGAAATAAAACTGTACCATATGGGTCAGTAGGCATTCCTTCAACAGTGGGCAGCCCAAACGTTTTGCTGATACCTGATATAATGATGAACATCGTTTTATCTTTTTATGTGTACCTTTACTTCAGATACACTGCTTTAAACGGGGGGTAATTCGCCAGCTCCACCCCACTGATAGGAAGGGTGGAGAATTCTAGTGCGAATGTGGCTGCTGTGACGTTCTTCTACCACTTTTCATTACAACCACGAGGACGCGTTTTCGTTGCCCGCTGTTACTCCATGCTAACGTTTCCAGAACAAAACAAATTCTTTGATGAACTCTCGATGACCTCTAGACACACATCATCGAAGAATATCCTTCCACTAAAACTTCTCATATGAACTTCCATTGAGAATAGGTGGCGTATGGCGAAATTGTGCCTAAAAATAGCACCTTTACTCTTTGGTACGTACCCACTGATAAAAACGTCTTAACTATGCCAGGGCTTCGGTTTTAGTATTCTCTACGAGATCCGCCGTCTGATTGTTTTGCTGTAACGCAATTTGGTACCATCGGTGTCATCGATCTTAGGACGCTGGATTCTAAATGTGCACAGCATGCGGAATAATAATTTCGCCTTTGTTGCTATAAAAGCCGCACAGTCCCCTTCCTAGAAAAGCGAAGATTTGGCGCCTTCAGATTTTTCTTTATCAAGATTAGCCACTTTGCGTGCAGGAGACGCATCATGCAGCTAGAGTTCAAACACTTTTTATTGGATGGTCTCTGATGTGTCCATTAAAAACGATTTCAGTCGTAGCAAATATTGTATCTGTGCTCCCGTAAGGGCTTAATTCGCGGTAAGCGCTCCATATTTGCCTTGCTGTGTTTTCCTGATAAGTGGGTGTAAGTAAGCGAGTGCCAGAGGAGGAAGGCGCCTGCAGGTGGAGGAAACGATCACCGCGTTCACGCTTCTTCCGATTGTGCTTCGACACCAAGGTCCTCTCTGTTTATGTTCGCGGCATCCATTTGCTTGCCCGTAACCGGCGTTGACGCAGTGGAACATGCCTCTAAATCTTAATTTCGCTGAAAGTCTAGGTAATTTGCGCTCCATTCTTGTACATAGCTCAACCTAATGTTTATCACATATCAAGTTGCCCTTTGCGTTGCAGATCATCTTTACGCCAATAAACTTATATCAAGAAATAAACGTAATTATAAAGTGAATAGGTAAATACATTTGAGTAAAAAAGCGAGTGGTAGGAGTCAGCCTGGTGCACCTATTGACAAAAAGACTAATATAGTGTTATCTTGACGTGGCCTATATATATATATGCTCAAAATTACGGTGCATGGTAAACGTAGCAATAAAAGAAATTTCACTTGCTTTGTGCTTAGACTAAAACGTTTGCGAGGGGGATGGGACGTCACATGAAAGCAATGATTACCATTGAGGGATCTCCGTAGTCGCAGGGTGTACCGTCCTTTTCATTAAGGACAAATGAAGACGAGGGGTCAGTGTAGCAAGAAAACGAGCAGTCTGCGAAGGTCTGTTGGGTAAAATGATGAAGGAACAAATCAAAAGGCATCAGCGTTTCAAACGAGCAACATTAAGCTCCATATACATTCTTACTTTCTTTTAAATTAGACGTAAAACGACTACAAACAATATTGTAAAGGTGTTGCGTACTGGATTGCTGTCACCGCCTATGGCATAGCTTTTTTTCATTTTTTTACAGAATCATTCATAAAAAAAGTGTGTCCTGTTGAGGGAAAATCGAACTGTTGCAGATTAGCTGCTTGGCGAATTGTTCTTGAGTTACGAAAAAAGCGTCATTTCGCACACAATCCACTAAAGAGAAAACTCGACATGCCAGAGTGCTCCATACAACTGTCCAGTTTAGTTGATCGCGCTGAAATATATAATGACATACTAAATGCGAAAAAAATCATTTCTCAAAATGTGTTGCTCGCACAACAACGACAAAGGCAAATGGCAATGTTAGCGTGACACTTGCTTTCAATTACAAGGAATCAGTCTCACCATCGTATAGTAAAATGGATGGGGAGATAACCAACGTAGTATCCATCGCCCGCATATCGAAAGCCTTTGTGGTTTCATGGAATGTTGAGTTCTATCTGCGTTGCATGTTCGCATGGTTGCCCTTGACCAAACCAATCAACAGTTTAAGTTTAACAGGGCAACCGGTTGTGCCTCTTGGCGGCAGTAGCGTCCCTCGTGGAGTGTAGCAGGTCTTGAAGCAAGGTCCCAAGTTTTGCACGTATATAAGACTTGACATGACGGCGATGCTACGCCTTGTTGAGACAGCCGCTGCTGAGAAAAACTCACAGATATGATTTGTTGCACTTATCTCGGAGTTGAAGCCTCCCCACGAAGGTCAGGCTGTGCAGGGCGGTGAATCTGAGGCCGCTTGTGACTGAGCTCAGAGGCGCGAATTTCTAGCTACCTCAATCAGACCAGAAGGGTGCGTTTTTGCTCTGCCCAAGCAGCTGTACAAAAATAGGCTACTCCAGTGACAGAGGGAAATTGAAACAGCTGAAGGAAGTCGCACCCACGAGGGCGAAGAATGAAACATCAAATTATGTCAAGTAGCTTCACTAACATATTTGGCCTGTTCATTGAGGGCGTGCAAATGTGCCAGTCTACCGTTGTTTTTTACAGCAAAGGTGCACAAGGACCTATGCTATTAAGGGCAACCATTTCGGAAGGCGTCAATAGGCTAAGGCTACTAGGCGGGTTTTTTTGCAGATGCAACTGCCGGTACTAGAGAACGAAGATCTATTCCGCGTTAACCACAGGTCATGTTGAATTTCTTTAGGAAAGACTACCCACAAGATGTGTAGGGAGAGTCGGGAGGTTTGGGACAGTTGGAGGAATGGGACAACTCGTGTATCTCTCCTACAGTTATTTCTGGGACACTCGCGGAATACTCACTAGATGGCGCTAACATACCGACAGCCTGGCTGTAATGGTGGACGTCTCCGGCGCGTGCAGCTTTCTGTGACAGGAAATCGTCTTTTTCACGTGCCAAAAATAAGTTTCTGCTATCTTAGTATCTGCTATCTGAGACTGAAACTGCTTTTTAGTCGCTATAGTACCAATTTGTCTCCCAAAACACGCATCATCGTCGTACTTTTTGCAAGAACAACTCTAGGCCTAACGCTCGAACTTTTGCCGTTGAACGTTGGTTACCTTGAGCAATGTACCTAGGGAGGAGTGGGACAGCTGAGGTGCGGGTGGAACGGGACTTTGTCCCAGTCCTCCCCACAGTAAAGTTCCTGCTGTGAGCAGTAATGAAGCTTCAAGGTTGAGCCGAATTAGCCCAGCAAGCAGTTATTTTTATTTATTTCACATGATAAGCTTTTCAATATTCGGTGCCATGAAGATCAGATTGGATAACACATAGGCAGACTACATACATTTCATGTCAACAAGGCCTGTACTAAGAGGACGTTATAAATATTGATATTGCTCCGTTACAAAGCTTTAGTTACCTTCACGTTGTCGAGTGGCACGGGATAAGCGCGAACAGTCGGCTATAGCAGGAGTGCTGTGAACTGCGTTCAGTAAATTAGGTGAGACAAAGTTGAGCGTGCGTCGGGCGCATGAATATTTGCATTTGCAAGTTATTGCTCATTTCAATTTTCAGGAAGATGCCAAGGGTGTACAAAAGAAAACATCCCGATAGGGCTCAAGCATCGAACAGTTTGACGCTTCATGCTGGGAGATTGGTGTGCGACAAAAAGAAAAGTATAAGGGAAGTAGCAGAAGCTCTGAAGATATCGAAATCAGCGCTTGGCCGAGCAGTCAAGAAGTACAAGGATAGTGGTGACAAAGATAACATCTTGTTCAAGTCCAATTTGGTTTGCGGAATGATTTTCACCGCAGAAGATGAAGTGCTCTTGAAGGAATATCTGCTGAAGGCTAGTAAAATGCATTACGGACTTACGAGGATGCAGGTTCAGCTCACTGGCGCACCAATATGCAAAAGCCTTAAACCGGAAGTGCCCAGCGTCGTGGGAAGCCAACAATTTAGCTGGAAGAGACTGGTTTATGAGTTTTATGGACCGCCATCCTGAGCTGTCCCTTCGATCGCCAGAAGCGACTAGTCTCGGTAGGGCAACAAGCTTCAACAAGCACAATGTTGATGCTTTTCTTTCAAACCTGAAGAGTGTCTGCGACCGATACCAGCTTACTCCAGAGCGCATCTACAATTGTGATGAAACGGGCTTCACAACTGCACACAATCCACCAAAGGTAGTAGCAGCACGTGGAGAGAAGCAAATTGGTCAGGTCACATCAGCAGATCGCGGCGAATTAGTGACTGTTTTGTGCACTGTCAATGCGATAGGAAACGCTCTACCGCCGCTGTTAATTTTTCCTCGGGTGAGATTCAAAGATTTTTTTTCTGAAAGGTGCCCCAGCCGGAAGTCTTGGTTTGGCAAACAGGTCAGGATGGATGTCCAGTGAATTGTTTTTACTGGCTTTAGAACACATTGTAAGACATACAAAGTGCTCGACGGAAGAACCCATTCTTTTTTAATTCTTGACAATCATGAAAGCCACGTCAGCATCAGCACCATTAACAAGGCCAAAGACAGTGGCGTCATCTTGCTCACCTTTCCTCCACACTGTAGCCACCGCCTGCAGCCACTTGATGTATCGGTATACGGACCATTTAAATCGCGGTACAACGCTGCTTGCAACGATTGGCTCACAAACAACCCAGGGAAGGCCATCTCCATCTACAACGTTGCAGAACTTGTGGGATCCGCCTACGTACTAACGGTGACACAAAAGAACATAATCTCAGGCTTTCAAAAAACAGGCATTTGGCCTTTCAATAGCGAGCCTTTCACTGTGGATGACTACATGATGTCGTCAGTCACTGACAGACCCGTAGTTTCCCCTTGCGGAGAGGTGTCCCGGCAAACAGCCACCATCGTCAGTGAAACGAGCAGCGCAAGTCTTCTGGAAAATGTTTCAAACGCCGAGGTAAACACTAACAGAGCTCGAAGTGTCTCTGCAGATATCTTCACGCCCACTGTCGATGAATGAGCCTCGACGTCAAGTGCTTCTCCGAGCCGAATTGTTCCAAGTGACTTTAGGCCCTTCCCTACGGCTGCACCGCGTAAGACCGCGCAACAAGGAAGGAAGAAAGGTTCGGACAAAAGTCCTTACAGATACGCCAGAGAAGCAGGCAGTTGAAGAAGAAGCTATAGAGAGGTTGGCACGACGGAGTCAGAAAAAGGGACCGCGTTAGCGCTCTTAAGACTACTGCAACCACCCGCCCAAAAAAGAAAAGGCATCTGCTGAAGGACTCCAGTTCTTCAAGTGAAGAAGAGACTGTGGCCGTTGTCTTTGACGATTCTGACAGTAAGATGTCAGGTTTTGGTAATGAGAAGCCCGACATTTCTGAAGTCGATTGGCCGAATGAACCTGTTCAAGTTACAAGAGGCGATTTTGTTCTTGTCAGGTTTGGTCAAAAAAAATCTGACATCTATTACCCGGGTAGAGTCGAGAGCAATGGTAATATTGACGTCGGTGTCCAGTTCCTGCGAAAGAAAGAAGAGAGCTCCAGTTTTTACTTTCCTCCTGAGAAAGATGTGGGGACCGTACCAATAGCAGATATCATGATCAAGCTGCCTGCACCAAAAACTATTGGGGGCACAAAGCGTCTGCAATCCTGCTTTAAGTTTGATGTTCATCTTCCGGCTTATAATGTTCGCTGAAGACATTTGGACAAACGTGTACGGATGTCCCATTCCTCCCAAATGTTGTCCCACTCCACCCCGAGAGGGAGGTGGAATAGGACAGATTTTGGATGTTATAAAATTTTTTTTACAGCTACGCCAGAAGTTGCAGGAACCAGTGCTTCTGAGAATATGTGTGGCATACCTCGACCTGTATTATAATCTACCAAACCTCGTTCTGTGTTCAAAATAAAGAAAACTAAAAATACATTTGTGAAAAGTGGCCCAATCCTCCCGACTCTCCCTATACTTCTCCGTTCACTTTAAGGGTCATCATCACCACCTCTGGCGCATTTTTAGAATGCACTACTATTGGGATTTGCCCGCAAAAGTGGAAGAAGCGCAAACAGATGACAGGAAAATTAGTGGTAACTCGCCAAGGAAGACATAATATTCAAGAACGAAGACGACGTATTGGATTATAGTTTGCTACAGTTATTAGTAACATTTCATAAGCCCGACTTGACAGGTGCTGGACAGCTAGTCCTACTGTGACCATTGTTGGACGCTTGTTCTAATACGTTGACCACTGCTTAGGCATTTATGACAATTGCGGTGAGCGGGAAAGCGTCGCCTAAATTTTTGGTTTCTTCTCATCATGCATGGTGGAGCTCGGAGTGAACACCGACGTTCCGGAGAATAACAAATAATTTTACATTTTGAAGGGGTTTTTATGCTCAGCCAAGTTTAGCGGCAGTAAGTAATTAGCGAGTATTTTCTTTCCAGTAAGCATATACAAAGCTCACTCCAGGGGCAGGGGCTAAAGGCAATCAAGCCTGACAAAGGTCTCTGTCCCTCTGGCAGTTCGTGGCAGCTCACACGCTTCAACACAGTCAAAAAAGGATTGCAGTATATCAGTTTCAGGAAAATGGACATAGCAACTTGCAAGAGTACACATAACAAATCACCTAAACAAGAGAAAAAAAGTTTACATAACATCTTTAAATAACCGTACAGATGAGGTCGCGCACGCCAAATATACAGCTACACAAAATAACTTCCAAAATTTGGAAACGTCGAATGCATGAGGATGCAATGAAATTACATTATACACAGAAACACCCAGAACACTAATTCGTGAATGATTTAAGCATTGGTCGAGGCATGAAAATCCACAAGTTAATGTTGATACTGTATACATGTGTTAAGTTCTTTGCTTGTTTTTTGTTTAATGCAGCACTACTAGCTTTAAGGTTCAATCTACCTTCAAGGATATTCAAAACAAGATGTGTCTGGTACGCAGCACTTTGTTTTGCATAATTAGTTCTTACTTTAGGTACTCGAATCCTTTCTTCTCGTAAACAGTAGTATGCTTTTTCAATGCGGCTTTGTTCATATAATTTATTTTGCTGAATTACTTGGAGCAATTTAAGATAGCACAATTTATCAACCCAGAGCATGGAATGTTTTATGAACAGTGGAGCAGTGGGCAGGTCTTTATTTTTTATTTCATCATTCATCATTAGTACAGGAACCAGTGCACGGAAGAAACTTTTTCCGGTGTATTTTTCTAAACAGCGCAATATTTTCTTCTGCACAGTAATAGGTCTATGGTAATTTCTTTGCGATGTTGTTCCCCAGACTAATAATCTATAAGGTACCTTAGAATGAAAAAGCATAGTACATATTTAGTTTTAAACTTTATGGGATGAGGTGTACTGTTTTGTCAAAACAAATAACTATTAACGCTAATGCGGTAATCAGGTGATTTACATGTGTGTTCCAGTGTACTTCCTCCTGAAATCACACACCAATAATTTTTTGTTCTCTAACGTGTGAAGTAAAATTTCCTTCAAATGTTACACTTATTTTACTCATAGGCTTGTTTATAGGTCGTATATCATATAGGTTTTTTTTGTATTAAGGCATAGCTTATTTTGCCCTAACCATTCTGAAAGATGCCTTAAATAGTTATTTACACGGACTTCAAGTGATATTAAATTGTCTGATGAAAACGAAACGTTTGCATCATCAGCGTACATAATAAGCTCAGGGGAATGAGGAATTACTACAATATGATTTTATAAGCAAGCAACAATGGTGGCCCCAGTATGGACCCTTGGGGGAGTCCTTGGTTTAACTTTATCTTCGTAGACATTGTGCTAACTATTTGTAAGTATTGATAGCGATCTTCAAGGTAACTTTTGAAGATTTGAAGTGCGACTCCACGCACTCCATACCTCGACAGTTTATGAATTATTAGTTGGGATTGTATGGAGTCAAATGCTTTTTGAAGATCAAGAAAGAGCCCAAGAGTCTCTTCCATATGGTCTATTATCTCATCTTTCATATACAATAGAGCTTGTTCCGTTGACTTATTTTTTTTAAACCCATATTGACCTTTTGCTATTATTTGATGTTTATCAAAAAAGGATGCAAGTCTATTGTAAATAACTCCTTCAAATATTTTTGATATCATTGGAAGCACAGATATTGGTCAATAGTTTGCTAAATTATTAATATCACCACCTTTATGTACTGCAGTGACTTTTGCCACCTTTAAGTGTTCCGGAAATACATCGGCAGTGAAGGTGAGGTTGATAACATATGCCAACGCATCACATATCAATGGTGATATCATTTTCAACTCAGCAGAGCCTATTTCATCAATCCCTGATGAAACATTATTTTTAATTTTTCTGATTAAGTTTCCTACTTGAACCGGGTCTGTGGGTACCAAAAAAATACAAAAGGCAAAGTAGACTTTTTGGTAGTTGAAGTTGTCTTGAAGTTTCTTTACTTCTTTTGGGGCACTTTATGTATTTCCACCGGTTGCAACATAGGAGCCCGCGTTTATAAAGTGTTCGTTCATGACATTCGCCAACCTTTCACCGCTGAGTATGCACGACGATATGAACATAAGATCTAGCCCTTTCCTTCCGTGCACTTCAACGTTGTGGAATAGAGAATTTTGAAATCTTGCCTCATAGCGTTCCTTTCGAAGTGATGGCCTGACTGACCTCATAGAAGGAAGCTACCGCAGCCAAATTTAACGCCTTTCGGCAGCTGGCATTCCTAATATGTTGCCCACACGCAAGGCGATGTCGCTTTTCGTTCTAAGTGGACGTAAATTAACCACCGATGATCGGTGCAATAGAAGTGCTGGTGTCATACACTGTGTTCACAAATTGTCGTACAATAAAATTGTACAAAAGACCAACTTGAAGGTGCCTATTTCAACTGCGAGTATGCTTGGTTTGCTCTGTAATAAACGTAATAAAAATATATCCGCCGCCGCCTGTCAAACGAGGCACGCAAAAATTGTGCGTCACATGCTACATCTACCAAACAGGTGGGTGTATAAATTATAAGATGCGTAAGCACGCGGCCATGATGCATGTACCGGTCAGCTGTCACCTGATAAATCACTACTCTATAGGCAAGTGCAGCTCTTTGTTTCAAATGTTGGTCAATGTGGCCAACTGTAAAGACCACCAGGCTCAGAAAAGTTTTGGCGTTATCCGCATCTATACGTGCGACGGGAATTGTGTGCATTAGGTCGCCAGTCATTATATGCTAGTCATTGTATGCTAGTGTCATGCTAGTCTTGCCTTTGCAGCATTACACTTTTTCGTCTTTCACCTCAGAGTATATGTTGCTCTGCGACGGATATAAATGGAGAGTTGTAAGCGCTCATTCTCATCACCCCCTCTCCTTCCTGGTAACATTTGCGACAGATTGGCTTTTTTTTCCTTGATGAAGGAAGTGAAGCAGAAGATAACCGGAAAGGAGGGATGTGGAGCTAGAACACCGCATATTGGAGGAGCTGTCAAAGACGTCGCGGAGCAACGCTATTGTTAGCAACAGCGCTGTGCCAGGTTATGACGACGAAGGACGGAAGATTGCCAATATAGGCACATTATACCACATATGCAGTAAATATAGAGAACGTTGACAGGAGCCACTTCGAGCAAAACGTCGTGTCGTACCTTGCCATCTTGGCTGTGCCAGTTGTGTATTCATTTCCGTTTAGAATAATATGATAGCAGTGCTGATTATATCGTGTTCCCCATTTAAAGGATGCAGTATGGTATGAAATATATTCTCGAAATCCAAGGTTACGGAGCATAAAGGCGGATACTCGAGCGGCCGTTAGATGGACGTCGCAGTGTTTCAGGGAGGAGGCGCCAGTCATTGGAAACTTCCGAGGAGCGTGACACTCGAAACTAATGGACCTCACCATCAACTTGGCGTGATGTTGCAGTTTTTGAATTGTGTCTAAATGACGCAGTTAGCAATACGATATGGTCCCTCATCCGAATGTCCAAGAAGCATTTAAATACAGTGATTTTTTATAGCGTACTGAATTATTAAATATGGCCTGTAGCAGATGACATCATTCGTTCCATATGAGCGTTAAATTGTAGATTCGCAAGTGAATTACTAATAATTTAATAATTAGTCGAATACGCATTTCAATATCTGGCGTGAATAATGTCTGCCGTTTGAATAATCTAGCTAACTTACTATTGTTGTACGTGCGCAAGTCAATTTTTTTCAAAATTTTATATTGTCTAAGAAACACACAAAGGACATTTCTTGGGCAACAAATAGTTTTGATACAGTTTCACTTATTTACTTTCGAAGCGTATGCGACAAATATCTTTATGTTTTTGTGTCATGTACGTTAATGGTGAAATTTATTATTTCACGCGATTCAAGAGCAATACAGGGATAACGGATGGTTGGTAACGCAATAAATGATGTCGGCTAAGAAGAGATAATGCGTTATATGCTGAGAATCGTACGGTTGGTGATTGTGCGCTTGTTTTGCTTTTCTTCTTTGCTTGTTTGCTCTTCTTTGCAGCAGCCACAACTGCTGTTGAGAAGCACTCTGCGTAGTAAATACTTTTCTTCAATGTCTGAACGGAGACTTCTTTGTTTTGTCATCTCCCCTTGCGTAACGTCGTGTTTGTATTAAAACATAATAGGTTGCTTGCGTCCACGACAGTAAATGGCACAATATTTTCACTTCAATTCAGACAATATTTAGCACAAGCAGCGCGGAGGTAGTAAAACACGTCTACGATTTTCTTAGTACCGTATGTCATTCATCTGTGAATTATAGGAATGCTCCTGCTCCTCAGCACCTTAAGGAAATAATATTTAAAATTTATTAGTTAAATGGAGTTCGCGGAAGATTTGAGAGAAACGTACACACGAAAAACGATATGTCAATAGATGCAGTAAATCTAATTATATGATAAAGGTTGCTAGGACCAGAAGCAAAACGCGCAAAAAACCAATGTGATTGCTTAGGCAAAAATGAAAGCTGACAGCCGACATTGACCTTTAGGCGAAGTGTTATCACAATTTTTCGAGAGTAGCACTGGATTTATGAGAGCTACTTTTGTGTACGGCAAACACTCTTCCAAATAGTTGTTTGCACAGTAATAGTGCTCTAAGTGTTGTTTCCACTTTGCGAGTGCGTGCTAGGAGACTCCTTTCCTTTACAAGTTTACAAGGTTATCTTGGGCCGTGGAGACCTTGAGCTTGTGGAATGCTAAGTTTGTTGCCTCACTTAGTGTCATATACGGACAAACAAAGGTGGTCCCGGGTGGTGACCACAGACGTAAATTACCAGGAATTGCGGAACTTACATTTCGGGCTAAATTTTCGCTCCTGTGTTGCGAAATAAACACACTAAAATGTCGTGGTTTCGGCACGACTGCTGAAGTCAAGGGTGGACAAGTCAAGGGTGGGCCTCACAATTCTGATGGGGGCGAAATGCGAAAACACCCGTGTACTTAGATTTAGGTGCACGTAAAGAACCCCAGGTGGTCCAAATTTCAGGAGCCCCACACTACGGCGTGCCTCATAATCAGATCGTGGTTTTGGCACGTAAAACCCCATAATTTAAGCACCAATCTCTGCCACACTCTTTGTAAAACAGCGACTCTTTACTAAGATTTTGAACCCTACAAATGCGTTCACATTGATCATAGCTTAGGAACGCGGTATTGTCAATTGCAGAGGAAAATGTACAGTCGGCACCACCCTTGTGTGGATCGCGGGAACGGCGGCTTCCGGGGCGCTCCGCAGGCATCCAGCGAGGCTTAAAGCTAGCTGCTGGGTCCGACGTCTGGCGGTAGCTGCTGGACCCGTTCGGGCCCAGAAAGTACCGTTAGACGTCACTGGATAAATTCGGAGCTCCCCGGCAGCTGTCATTCCCCTGCTCTATGCAAGGGGAAGGACGACTGTACAGTTTTGATGGAGCTGCTACAGTAGTTGTGTTTATATAAGTCTGTGCGTCGGTCGTTGTGAAATTTAAGATAACAATAGGCCATTTCCAATGTTATAAAGGTTGCTTTCCTGCGAACCAGTTTAATTAATGCCGCCGTTGTCATTGAAGCGAACAGCGTGTACAAGCACACGATCCTTTTATCATGACCTGGAAAACGTACACACGCGTCTTGTGATGAAGCTGTGAACAAGAGATAAGCCCCAGTATGTGCTGCTAGCTCGTTGTGTTCTGTTTGATAATCAGTAGCAGCGGAACGTGGCTTAGACAAACGTGAATCGCGCAGTACAGCATGTGAATATTATGAACTGGGTCTCTATTTGTACAGTACTGAAAACCCTTGCGAAACGTAAAATACTGAACATCAGAACAGATGCAACAAGCTCTCCCACCTCAGTAGCCATGAGTGTCTGGCCCTTAGCCAAGTACTTCGTACACATTGCAGCCCTTTCTTGCTCACGTGTTTGATCGACCCTTATGGCCGGAACGTAGTCGTCGCGGAACAAGCATTGAGCTTGAGGGGTGCTGCGCAAAAGCAACAAATAAGGCATTTCAAAACTTTTGAAACTACATTTTCGTAAAAAAAAAAACATTTGTCAGTGCAATATGTGGATTTCACCTTCCTCACATTTCGGTATTGTTATGTCGTGCTGGCCTTTATTTTATCTTGCTTCTCTAAATCATCAGCATCGCAGTGCGCACATTCATCGCCGCCATAGCCGGAGATTGGTATAAATAAAGCAGTTCCTCGGAAACGGTGGGTATAGTCGTCATTCTTCAAGTTCCGTTTACCGCTTCTATCGGTAACTTCAATCCTCTACGTGCGCGAACCGGTTCTTTGCTACCATGTCCAATAAGCACTACCACACCATAGTCCAATTCTCGCTTTACTGACTGCCGCCAACAGTTCGGTATTTCCTGCTACCAACCAACATGTTACCGGCACCGTGCTTCTGCAATTACAACCTATGTCTGAAATATGGACGGTTGCAAGGCTCCGTAACACAATCCCGGAAGCGTGGTCGTCTACTTACCCGGCTGGACGGCAAGTGCGTGCAGCAGCTAGCGACCCAAACATCGGCCACAACATGTTTAGGTAAATTACCTGGTGTTTACACGTGGCTAGGAACAGCGCCTATGCTGACGCTAGACAATGCGGTGTCGGCTAACAATACAGCTCAGCCTCTACGTGACCATCTGTCTTCCGCCTCAAATACAAACGAACGGCTCGAACGGGAAGTGTATAGATACCACGAGAGATCCAGCCACAAACATCTACATCCGGCTTATAATCAACTTGCTTCTTGTTTCAACTGATGTTTGTATTCTTTTTTTTCATTTTGGCCCCATCAAAGCTTGATATTTCATTCTTTGCTAGGGGTAATAAAGCTGGAACTACCATGAATGGCCTGCTGAAATTGGTAAGTGATCGTAAGGCACACTTAAAAAGCATGCATACAAATAATAAAGAAAAGTCCGCTACATGATTGTCACGCTTGAGAAATTCAAATCCACTAAAGCAGCACCATAAAACAACAAAATGCTTCACCTGAAGATGCAGGTTTGAAGTGGTTGAAGAAGAAATGTGGCTTAACCCAACGTTTTGGAGGCGAACCCTAGACGACGACCACTCTCTTTGTTGAAACGTTGGTACCAGCCATATATTTTTATCGACCACGGTGACTTTAAGCAGAGCTCAAATTTCGAAAGCCAGAATGCGTCCGACTAAAGAAGCGAAAATTGCAACCGGAAATGCATTTGTCAGCGCAAGCAACTAAGTAATTCTGGGGCACTAAAGACAATATAGTTTCAAGCGGTATTGGCAAATTACTCTCCTACAATACTAAAAACGCCACGCGTACAGGGAGAAGTTACTCAGTAAGACAAAATAGGCCCAAAACGGAAACACGCTTGGCTCCACCACTTTGAATTTCCTGCACGTGCACGCCGGGGCGTGACCCAGTTTTACGGCGTCATTTAGGACGTAGATAATTATTTATCAGTAAAGACGGACTGCATTATGTTCTAATTGAGGCACCTGTTGCACACCTCAACTTCGAAAAAAATATTGACGGAGCACACGGAGCTCAAGTACAAAGAAATACTATTAACTCCTTTATACTGACGTAGAAGTACTTAGGTTCAAGATCAAAATGCAAACAATTCAACCAATTACACTTCTATTTTCTCTGGTCTTATTCGCGATGTAATTCTCTGCTCATATTCATAATTTAGCAAAATTAACGAAATTACAGTTTTCCATGAATTCTTTATTATTCTAAGCAGTCATAGCGGGAAGGCGTGTTGATTGCTAAATCGCTTATTCACGCTTCTAGCACGGATTTGAAAACCACAACACCTGTAAGTGTTTTTCAAATCAACGCTGGAAACTTCAATGCGACATTCTGAACAGATTTATTGCTTCTCTTCAGTGTCTCTTTGAGCTGAAGCAGTATGGAAAGACCACAGTGATATATTTACAGTCTCACAGAACCATAAAATGCCTAAAACATTGGGTCACAGCGCAAACAGACGACCACAAGGAGGGAGTCACGCACACACAAGTGCTGACTAACAACTGGTTTTTTTATTCGCAAGGATAGCACACCTTACATATGCCAGAGTGAAGCAAGGGAAAGGGGAAAAACATAACGAGGGTAAACTCGTGCCAACAACGCAAGCGCAATGCAGCCAACCAAGCGCAACAAGGCGCAAACAATTATTTTTCTTTCCAATCTGAACCCGCGATAGCCGCATCCAGAAGATGAAATTCAGCAACAAAGAGCAAGGGAAGGGGTGCTGAAGCACTTGCTACCGAAGTTCCTAATGGGGTAGGCTTCAAAACCGATGCGCGGTCTTGTCACTACTCTTTTATAGAATCGTCGTCTCTTTTAACCGGGCCTCAAAATCAGTACAATTGCTAATGTGCGCAACTATATGTGCGTATTTATCATCTCGTTTTTTTGTTTTGGAGCGTGTTCTCCTAAATTTTCATTGACACAGCGACCCGACACATGACATGGGAATGTAATACACCACTCCAGTGGAACATTTAACGAACGGCAGTTGGTGGTTTTTCTGGCATCCACGTTCACTGGTGTTGCAGGTACGTGGGCACAACTTTCCCAACCTATTTCGGACAGAAAAACAAATTGGCATGCCGCGCCTACTTGCCACCTTTTTAAGATTGTGGGAGAGTTTATGGATGTAAGGGGCCACCTCAGGTCTATCTGCCTTCCCGTGATGCTCAGCCGTGGTACTTCCCGATCCACGCTTGAAATTTTGAAGCAGGGTTTCAGTAACGGCAGTCAAGACCGAGACGGGGAACCCTGCAGCCAAAAGACGGCTTACGTGATTATTAAAACTGAGCTCCATCTGATGTGGACACGATTTTTGGAGCCCGTAAACCCGTAAGCTTTGTGCCATTGTACGTGCATTTTGTGTGTGTTTGAATGTATGTTTGTGAACCGTGATTGTTCCCATTCTGTTCTTGCTGCACTCGGATGCGTCTCTGACTTACACAACTATGCCTCCCGGAACCACATCATAGCAACCTTACTAATAACAGACATTTCTCCTTCTATAATCGTTCGTCTGCTTTAAAACGTGTCTATTAACAAGATAAACCCACGACGATAGATTCGACAAACACATGACAGATAATATTGAAAATGTCTGTGATCGATTGTTTAAAATATCCTACATATAATCATTCGAAGATACTACGCAAAAACAACAAGGAAATTAACCTATATACCTATTTATGGGAGTGACAACCCTCACAACATGTGGTCCGATCACCATTTTATCATACTAAGGACTACTTAAAGCATAAACAGCGAAACGAATAACTGCATTTTTAATGCGTTGGCATTCAAAGGGTACTTCAAGTACATTAAAGGTAGGAACTGTACATCTATATTTGTATGTGTCGAACCGTTGTCCCGCCTAGGTAGCTCGCCACGTTGTTAACGGTCGAATGGGTAGCGCATCGGGCTGCTGTGCGGAGGGAGCAGGTTTGGAAACAACCCGTCGGGTCAACTTGGGTCACCAAGTATGTTTCAATATGTACATATGTGCCGCTTTTTAGCCTTTTTCGCACCGACATGGGTCACTTTAGATACAGAATAGGCATATACCCCTCTTCAATAAAACTTGGGCCGACTTGTAGCCGTGGTTATGGGCCACTCAGCCTGTGCTGGTATTCAATGAACTTCCTTGACGCCAACTTGGGTAACTAGATATGCGCCGTTGGGTATGTGCCACTCTGCATTCACGAAAAGAGATCCTTTAAATTTCTGAGATGCTGCGCGGAATTGAAGCGACGCCACACGAGTTCCCCAAGGCCATTAATCCGACGATGTGTCACTTTGTAATGAGCGTGTTTTCCCCACCAGTGGTTTAGAGAAATGCACCCTGAATTTACTGACTATGTGGTACTCTTTAATAAATCTTTCACCGACTTGGGTCACAGGGTATGTGCAACTGGTTGAGCGGCAAGTGAGGGAACATACCTCAGCGTTTCCGCGACAGGGCCGTTATATTGCACAGTGGGCTCAGAAATATGCGCGAGAGAGGTGCCCGACGACCGAGTCACGTGTTCCTCAGCTTTTGCACGCACTATTAACACCACTGGTGCACTGGGCTATTTTAAAGACACACAAAATGAGTGTTGAGCAATCCTAATTGCTAGCTCAAAAAACTGCATGACTTTATTTTTGCTCGCACATCACTCCTGCAACCTTACCCAGCCAATAAAATTCCCAAAGCCTGACATAATTTACTTGTTCTTGGAAGCTAAGAAAACCTCCATATCAATTGTTGCAAGTGGATGGACAAGGCGGTTCACTTAACTTGCGTCAAACTTCAAAAATAGGCAAATGCTACGTAGCTTTACAGAACCAAGGAAATGTTCTTTGCTGTCGCTTGGCGATATCCAGATACTTTTTTCCCATTCCGCTTACTGTATAATTAGTCCTAATTAATTATTCATGTTGCATATGTGACAGCAAAGCAAAGCCTTTGTGAAGCCGCTTAACATAAGCGGCTTTTCGCTCTACTCCTAGCATTTGTACATTGAAAGATGAATGCTGAAATAAAGGAAAGGAATGGAATGGAATAGAATGCATTTTACAAGTCGCGCGTAAAATTTACGGCAGCACCGCTAGGTGGCGCCGACTGTTCTTAGGGAGGCGTAAAAACGAGCAGTGGCACTGCAGTTCCCGCATTTTGACGGTGGAAATACGTTCCGCATATGCTGGACACATCACTTTCAACAGCCGTCGTGAGATACGCGATGGCAAATTGTTTTAAAATAACATATGCTCAATCATACTCCTTCATGCTATCGGGAAATACCACTCGGAAACTGCAGTGAAGCGGTCAGTCGTCGTTACTGAAGGCTGTGTCCCAGTAGTAACGAAATTGCGCACAATATCCTTAGGGAGGTCAAACTAAAGCCGAAGGTCCCATATGACTTTACCCGTTGCATATGTGACAGCAAAGCAAGAATTCATTGCTGCAGCACCTGCATAAAACCGGGCTCAATGCATTTGCTTAAAGCTGATGTTATATTGTTTTGTGCGTGTGCCTTGAGGCAAATCTAGCGAAAGAAAGAAAGAGTAGAGCAAAGATTGTCACATGTGAATTTACCCGTTGGATAACGAACAAGTGGATGAATGCATTACTGCAGTACCTGCATCCAACCGGCCTGCATGCATTTGCATAAAGCTATTGCTATTTTTTGTGGATATGGCTTGTACCATTTCCAGCGAATGAATGAGTATATAGAACACAGATTTTATTACCGGCGCATCTAAAGTGGGCCTCTAAATAAACACAAAGAAAATGACTTATTTAGGTTTATTACAAAATTCCAGCGAGAAAATGAAACGAGGTATCACCTGGAGGGTCTCTGGAAAACGTTTCGATGGGTATTTCTCCGGCTACATTTAGTTTGTATGTTGCTTCAATATAAATTTAGGTTAAAGTTATTATGTTCCAACAAAATCCAGAATCGGCTAATTATTTTCTATTTCCCTTCATAATTTAGAACTTGGACACTTGGGCAATCTGTTCTATAATACGTAGATGGCATCGCGGCTTTTTTTAGCGCCAATTCCGTGATGAAGCAAGAGCAGCCGTAATTAGGAAGCTAGAGTCGTTGCATGAGGTTATAGAATTAAAAAAATCCTCAACTTTACACTTACGAAATGGTTTATATTTTTCGTTTCTAATTAAAAAAAGACGCAGTTTCGACCGAAAGGCGAAGCATAAATTGCGATAGCAAATTAGTAGCGAGCTATATATGCCCTGCTTTAATTTTGTTCGTAGATTACCCACCCATAATTTCAATTTCGGTGCTTCCTTTAGACCTCTCCCGCGCTTTAAAAATAATTATATAGGAGAAGCTAGCAAGTACGTTGCAGTTACTTTGCAAGGTGCTAATATTTATACCCATTTCCTAGCCTGTCTCTTACAATATTGTCGTTATGGTCTAAAATAAGGTCGTTGCCACATTTAGTTCCCAAGGAGAAATGAAAATCTGACTCAGGTTTTACATATAGCTATTTTAAAGACACACAAAATGAGTGTTGAGCAATCCTAATTGCTAGCTCAAAAAACTGCATGACTTTATTTTTGCTCGCACATCACTCCTGCAACCTTACCCAGCCAATAAAATTCCCAAAGCCTGACATAATTTACTTGTTCTTGGAAGCTAAGAAAACCTCCATATCAATTGTTGCAAGTAGATGGACAAGGCGGTTCACTTAACTTGCGTCAAACTTCAAAAATAGGCAAATGCTACGTAGCTTTACAGAACCAAGGAAATGTTCTTTGCTGTCGCTTGGCGATATCAAGATACTTTTTTCCCATTCCGCTTATTGTATAATTAGTCCTAATGAATTATTCAAGTTCTCAGTCATAATTAGATGAAAAGTGGCAATTAGAAAATTACAGAGTAACACGAGAAACTCCAGATACAGCTTTAGGTTGCTCAGTACGTGCTACACAAGTTTTTTTCCGAGCATGAAGGATCCCTGCGAAATTTCGCAAACTGCCTCAAGCGGCAACTCGCGCGGCAATTTTGCGTGTGTTCGTGGGCTTCTTTCACACTGGGAAAAACACTTTTATGTAGCAACTATCGAGCAACGAAAGCTGTATCGGGAGTTTTTCACGTTATTCAATTTTCTTATTGACACTTTCATCCAATTAGGATAAGTGAGAAATTGATCAATTATTTGGGACTATTTATCTAATTAGCCAGAACGCAAGACATAATCTGAGTATCTCCAAACGACACCAAAAAACATTACCTTGGTTTTTTCGAGTTACGGTGCATTTGCATATTTTTAAGTACTCTCCCCAACTTAAGTAAAACATGCTGTACAGCCGCAATAACACCGCTGCTGTCATAGATGTGATGGGAAAGGCGGCTGCACCATCGTATTTCCCATTGTTGCTTGTTGTAGCTCAGATGAGTAATGCCAACGTACTCGCACGAATTAACCTAGATTTTCTTTGTTACACCACAAAAATATGGACAGTAATATTAAGAAAACTTACCTCAAAAATTTACTAACGGCAGCCTTGGAACACTCAGAGTAGAAAGGCTGTCTGAACATATTCGGTGGGCCCATAAGATAATAAGAGGCTCGGCAGCCCGCTGATGTACCATGACCATCATGATCCGACCCCAGCCTAAAAACAATTTCTTGCGATGTAGTGGCGAGTCTGCTCAAGCTCGAACATGCTTAATGTTGCGAAGTACTCCCACGCCCGAGACTTGACAAATGAGGCTAGTTAATCTGGTAACTTCAATGAAGCTGGAAATTTTCTATGCTCACAGAAACTCGAAAAAAATAATAAGTGTTGCGGCATCTTCTGTGTCATGTGGTGGTAAAAACTGAGCTTCTTAAACGCTGCTTCACGTATGAGAGAACGCAACTTTATGCCAATCAAATTATCTTGTTAGTTTCCATGAATAGACACGATTCATGACCAAACTTACTTTTTTGCATTCTTTCTTTGTGAAATTTTTAGGCATCTTCAGCATGGCTTATTTTAGTGTGGTTTGCTGTTAGGAAAAGGACAATGGAACTATCTAGAATATAACGCCCGAACAAATTTAGCAATATCTATAAAATAAAAATGTCATCAATTGACGAGCTTGAACGAAGAACCTTACGCGTGTGGTAGAGACGTCCTACCAATACTCTGCAACCGCACTTCATTGTCTGCGATATGCGAATAACTATGATGAAACCTAAGTGTTTTTATGATGTGCAAATGCGACAGCATTACTTGTCGCTGAGTGTGTTGCTGAGTTATCTCGCTTAGCTTAGTGCTGCGGCAATAAGTTACTGAGTTTAGTGTTGCTGCGTTAGGTTTCCGAGTGCTTTGTTGTTGCTTCTGAGGTCGTAACAACGCAAGGCGACAAACCGGCGATATTGTTCTCTCTCAGCTAAGAGTTGTTTGTGGATTTCTTCTGCAGTTCGTGAAGAATACTGGATTGTACGAACGCTTGTGACAGCGGACATTCTTCTGCAACTGTCTCTGCCAATGACTGACTGTATCACCGGGACACTCGGCGCATCCAACTATTCGGCAGCAGCAGTGGCACAGAGAATGCACATCTGATTGCAACTTTGCTCTTTCGCAGGTTGGTAGTTGATTCAAAAGCTTTCTTTATTTCAATTGTTCTACTGCTGCTGCTGCAGCTGCTGCCGACACCCTTGCAACTCTTGTGTTTGCTGTCATTGGGCATCTTGTCACATTGTGCAGTAATGTCTACGAAAGATGTCTACGAGAGGGTTTGACAGACGCGATCTGTCAGGTAAATGTAAGGAATGTGCTGCCTTCTTCCGATCCGGAATGTGCTGCTTTCTTCCATTCCGGAACCTGCTCAAGCCTTACTAAAAACAATACAAAAGCAAAAGCGCAGCTGCCTGACAGAAGTAGGCGTGTCCTACATATAAGGCTGCAAAAGGCAACGAAGATGCTCAGAAAGACGCGACTTTGAAGAATGAAACTGCTGAAATCAGATTACTTTTGTATAACATAAGCCAGAAACTTGATGGGGTGATGTCATTGAAGGAGACGGTGTCAAACATTGAAAGGGCAGCCCAGATGGTGTCACAAATGTATGATGAACTTCTGAACCCATTGGAAAGCCAGGAAAAAGAGACTAAGGACATTCACAAACAAGTGGGCGCCCTCGAAGTGCAATGAAAGATAAATTTTGATGAGATGAAAATGCTTCAAACTGAACTAAATGTCCTTGAGTGGCGAAACAGGATGCCATGAAATTTAGAATTTCATGGCATCCCGCTAACTGAAACTGATAACCTGCTAAAAAAAGTAAACAACTTGGCTGATTTGATGAGTGTGCCGTAACTCTCATAACTTGAAGTTGCTGCCAATTATCGTTTGCATGCGATACCGGGGAAAATTCCAGGCATAATGGTGAAGTACACAAGGCAGGTGGTGAGGGACCAGTGGCTGAAAAACCGGCACAATTTGAGGCAAAAGGGTTGTCGTGTGTTTGTAATAGAAAATCTAACTAATCACAACAGGCAGTTGCTTAACGTCGCTGAAAGAATGGTCGAAAGAAAATGGCTTTCCCTATGCGTGCCACAGGAACGGAAAGATTTTTGTGCGCAGGGCAAACGACGAGCGTGCTATCATTGTACGAAACGCACATGACTTTGCCTTTTAAGCTTGTTTCGGTCCACTGTATATCCTTGTCATTCTAAGTTGGATGAAGAAAAAAATTGTGCATTTCTTTTGCAAGAACTAAATGTTGTCGGTGCCACAAATGACAAAAATTACTTGAAATAGTATTCACACAGGCCATCCGGTGTGACGAACGCCGTCTTGGGATGATCACACTCCGTTATAGGGATCTGCCAATATATTACTTGGAATAAGCAAGCCCATCTTCAATTTTTTAGGGGCGAAGCTCCTTAGGGTGTGGGACTGTCCCTCCTCTGTAGTATGTAGTAGTAGTAGGTAGCCACGTCTACTTTTATGAAAAAAATTCACAGCATATCCACGGGGTGAATGACGATGAGTGGGCGAAGCTCCGGAGGGAATCATCGGATCTCCCGCTTAAGGGGACGCTAGCACAAACGCGTTAGAAACGTGCAGTACTCTCTAGTAAGGGGGAGCGGCCACAGCGTCTTACGCAGCCATTTACACATGCCGGAACGTGCACCGCGTTTGCCGACGCCATCACATGACTGCCGAGAGAGTATACCCCCCGTATTCATAAACGCTCCTCGACTTAAACTTGACTTGCCACCGCTTTGGGCAGCGCGTTCGAAACGCGTTGAAGGTAAGGCGGAGAGGCCACAGCGTCTTACACCAGCTTCTTACACGGGCCGTAACGCGCTAGCACAAACGCGTTAGAAACGCGCTAGAAACGCGGCCTTTCGTTAATGTTGGGTATTTATTGCCATCGTGGTGCGTGCGTCCATGTCCGCTTCGTGGCGTAGTGGGCTAATGCCGCGCGCTCGGAAGCGAGGGGTCCCTGGTTCGATTCCGCGCTACGGACACAACTTCGAAATTTTTTTTCTCATTTTTCTCAGACTGGTTACACACTACTACTACTACGACGACGACGGGGACGAACGGGTGCCGCTATAAGGAGCTTCGCCCCTAAAAATTCCGAAAGTTGTGTCCGTAGTGCGGAATCGAACCAGGGACCCCTCGCTTCCGAACGCGCGGCGCTAACCACTACGCCACGAAGCGCACATGGACACACGCACCACGATGACAATAAATACCCAACATTAACGAAAGACTGCGCGTTTCTAACGCGTTTGTGCTAGCGCGTTACGGCCCGTGTAAGAAGCTGGTGTAAGACGCTGTGGCCTCTCCGCCTTACCCCCTATTCATAAACGCTCCTCGACTTGAACTTGACTTGCCACCACCTTGGGCAGCGCGTTCGAAACGCGTTGAAGGCGGTGGCAAGTGAAGTGCAAATCGAGGAGCGTTTATGAATACGGGGGTTATGCTCTCTCAGCAGTCATGTGATGGCGTCGGCAAACGCGGTGCACGTTCCGGCATGTGTAAACGGCTGCGTAAGACGCTGTGGCTTCTCCCCCTTACTAGAGAGTACTGCACGTTTCTAACGCGTTTGTGGTAGCGTCCCCTTAAGCGGGAGATGGTGCAATTATAATGAAGGGCGCTGTTATAAAATAGGAATGACGTCACATATGGCGCGTGTCATTGGTGGAAGTCAATCGTTCGATTTAGTGCGGCGAGACTGGGCGAATTACACGGAAGATTCACGGTTTACCGATGATTCCCTCCGGAGCTTCGCCCACTCATCATCATTCACCCCGTGGATATGCGGTGTTTTTTTTATCTCTGAATTTTCATTCTTGCTTGATGTCATATTGCTTCGTGAAACGCAGCTAAAAGATATGACGCACCCACATTTATATCTTATAAGTATTTCTGTTTGAATCGTGCAGTGCGCCGTGGGGGCGGTGTTATGTTACTAATTAAGGAAGGCATGCAATGCGAACAATTTCCTGACTTTTGCGTCACATGTGATGATTTCGAAATACTTACTGCTCGCGGCGGGAAATATCTGTTTTCAGTGTGCTATAGGCCGCCAGACGGAAACTCTGGCAGCTTTTATAAAAAGCTCTTATGTTTTTCGTCTGACAATCTGTTTCTTTGGATATCTGCAGGCCACCCTTCACATAGATATGTTAGGTCACTCTGCGTCACGGCAAACTATGGATACACTGATTGTGTCAAATGGTTTTTCTACTCCTATTGCTTAGACAACCAGAATTACAGAAAAAAGTGCAACGTTGCTGGACTTCTTTAATACAAATATCAACACTAATTAAGTTGAAGGCGTGCGTTTGTAGGGCAACGTAGAATTGTGCGTAAACGAGCGAGATGTGCGGCGAATTCAGGGGAGAAAACGACGACGTCTTTCATACCTTCCATTTCAGACCACGTAAAATGCCTTCCATCATCCATTCGAATCTTGAGGGCGCATTGCGAAGTCCGAGAGACATCACGGTAAATTCATACAGGCCATCCGGTGTGACGAACGTCGTCTTAGGACGATCACACTCCGCCATACGGACCTGCCAATATCCCGATCGGAAGTCGAGGGAAGCAAAAAACTCGGCACCTAGAAGGCAATCGAGGGCGTCAGTCTATTCGAAGAAGAGGATAAATGTCTTTGCGAGTAGTCTTGTTGAGGCATCGGTAGTCCAAGTGGCAAAGTCGGACTCCTGGTTACGAAGTCAGAGGTTTGCGACGTCTGTTAGGTATAAAAGGAAGTTGCGTGGTTTCGTAGCGTCATCCCACTTGTTTTACGCGCTCACCCTTTCAAACGACGACAGCCAGTCTTCTAGGGCATGGTCATCGGTGCCGCTAAAGAAAACATGATCGCGCTGGTGCAGCACGCTTGAAACGATTACCGACGGAGATTGGGCCGCGTCTTGCTGGGTGGATTCATCAGGTATTATCGGAGCGGTGGTGAGCATCGTCCGGCTTCGGAGTTCCAGGTTTGAAAAGGGTACCACGCACCTCCACCACTTTGATAAGGAGATTTACTGACGGCAAGCGACAGGCGAAAAGCCAGCACAGTCACAGGAGAACAACGGCCTCGGTGCCACCAGCTCGTGATCCGCGCTCCCGCCCCACATCATTGAGAGCGCCCCACTACTGCTTGCTCCCTGTTCTTCTTCTGCAGTACAATATATATATATATATATATATATATATATATATACATATTCGCGAGAAAGGCAACTGAGTGGCTGGTATATTATTGGTATATAGTGGCTGGTACTCGGTTGCCTTTCTCACGAATATATATATATATATATATATATATATATATATATATATATATATATTCGCGAGAAAGGCAACCGAGTGGCTGGTATATTATTCGTCCCATCATAAGAAGCCAGCAAAGACACCAAGGTCGGAATAGGGGAAGTTCCATGTATATATATATGGATATGTATATTGTAGTGGGGAAGAGGGTCACAAACTATCGAGCGAGGACGACGTCGGCCGCAGCCAGGGGAGCGCGAGACAGCGACCGACGCTCTTGGTCACGGCTGTTGTTACGTAGCCCTGCTTGTAAACAAACCCCCTTACAGTTTGGTGGAACGGTGCTGGGTAGTCTCCTAGTCACCCGACCTGGAACTACGAAGGCGTACCCTGCCTCGAAGGCCGAGTGCAAGTTCTCGGTTGCCGAAAAGAAATGTTTGGCCTTTGTTTGGGCGTTGGAGTAATTTCGCCCTTACTTGTACGGCCATTCGTTTGATGTCGTCAACGATCACCATTCATTCAGCTGGTTGGCTTCATTGAAGGATCCGTCGGGTCGACTTGGACGCTGTTCGCTACGTTTACAAGAATTTGATATTCGCCTCCTTTACCGCTACGGTCGAAATCACGCCGACGCCGACGCACTTTCCCGCTTGACCGTGCCTTCTGACATTGCGCCTGTTTCCCTTTCCGCAACTTCCTTCGCTAACATCCATATCGCTGACATGCCTTCCGAACACCGCAAGGATACCTGGATCACCTCGCTGATCGACGTTCTAGTTGCCCCTTCGACGACACCTGCCCCACGGCTCTCTCGTGCCCTTCAGTCGCCAGGTAGCTCATTATGGCCTGGGGGAGCAATGTTGTACCGCCGCCACTATCAGCCAGATGGTCGAAAATGGCTTCTTGCCATACCTCGCCATTTACGCTCCGATCTGTGCACGCACTTCCACGCCGACCCACAAAACGCGCACGCTCGCATTTTGAAAACTTATGATAGACTTTGCCAGCGATTCCACTGCCGTGGAATGTACACATACATTTGTAAGCACATTCGCTCCTGCATTGAGTGTCAACACCGGAAGACAACTTGTCACACGCCTTGGTCATTACAACCTTCGCCGTGTCCCGCTCGCGCGTTTGATAGACTCGGCATTGACTTGTACGGGCCTCTTCCTTCCACCCCTGTGGGCAATCGGTGGAATATTCTGGCCGTTGACCATGTCACTCGTTATGCCAAAACCGCTGCCTCATCCAACAGCTTCAGCTCGTGATATTGCCGTGTTCATCTTGCGCAGCTTCGTTCTTTTTGATGGCACGCCACGGGAGCTGCTTAGCGACCGAAGGCGTGTGTTTCTTTCGCAAGTCGTCCAAGAGCTTCCTAGTGCGTGCAATACTATTGATCGCACCACTACAAGCTATCACCCACAGAATAATGGCTTGACGGAGCGCTTTAACCGAAGACTTTGTGATATGATCTCTATGTACATAGCCTTCGACCATTATAATTGGGACTTGATGCTTCCTTTTGTGACATGTGCTTACAACATGGCCACGCAAGCCCCCTACTGGAGTTTTCCCTTTCTTTCTCCTATACAGACGTGAGCCCTCTTCCACACTGGATACCATACTTCCGTACCGCCCGGATGCACCCGAATACCGCCCAGCCTCAGAACTCGCTCAATGTGCCGGAGAATGCCGCCAAATAGCACGCTCATTTACATCCGCGACAGGTCTCCAAAAAAAGAACGCTGTGACCTAGCTGATCTTACCCCTATCTTGCCTTTGGACTCCTTCGCGTGGCTTCAATTCCATGCCAGACCCCGGTCTCTCCCGCAAGTTTGCTGCAAATTATTATGGTCCCTACCTGTCACGGAGCGGCATAATTTTGAGAGTTTTCGAGTGATTTTGACGCCAATTAACGGTAGCAAAAACGTGGTGTCCTCACTGTGCGGCGTATAATTTCGAGAAGGCGACACGCCGAATTACGGGCGTCAAAACGTCGTTGCCTCACGGGATGGCATCTCGTTTCGAGACATCTACACGCCGATTAGCGGCCGCCAAAAGCGTGGTGTCCTCACTGTGCGGCGTATAAATTTGAGAAGGCGACATGCCGAATTACGGGCGTCAAAATGTCGTGGCCTCACGGGGTGGCATCTCGTTTCGAGACGCGACACGCCGATTATGGACCCCGAGGTGTGCGTGGGCGTCCGTGTGGTGCAGGGCCAAGGCTCGACCTTGGAGAGAGGGGAATCTACCGGCCCTCGTCCATGGTGTCGCGGCCAAGACCTTGGGAGGAGTCATGAATTAATTAGGTGAACTCTCAATACCGACAGTTCCCCTACATAGGAAACTAGGGAAAGGAGAGGCTATTTGAGCGCAGCTTTTGGGCCCGGCTGATTAGTCTAGAAGCTGAACCTATGCGCTGCTGAGAACCATCGGGGGGCTAGTGCCGTCCAGTATCGCCTGGGCCGCATGGTCACGTCGGAACTCCGAGGAACTAGTTGACGTATGAGACGACAAACCAACGCCTGCAACGAAGCTCCCGGTAGTTCGGCTCAAGTTAGCTCAACCTGCTTGAGAGAAGACGTCAAATCTAGACTCCCGGGAAACCCAGCTCAGCAAATCTAGACTCCCGGGAAACCCAGCTCAGCAATCGCATCCTCAAGATCGGCCCGCCAGCATTCTTCGGGAAAGCTCTGCGCGCCGACTTCAAGGTTTATAGACTTCCTGCTGCTGCCCGGCCATGCGTATGACACCATTTATTTTCTTTTTGAGCTTTATATTAGTGAAATGCTGTTAGGTGTTATTCTTGTATATTTGATCCGCGCACTCTTTCATATGTATATGTATTGTTGATTGCTCATCACATCTCTCCGCCATCATTGTGTTATATTAAGTTCAGGTGTGTTAGTCTGTCTTGTGTCTTTTTTATTATTTTATTTTATTAATTTGTGTATATTTATTAGTCGATAAATATGTTGTTTTTTGTTTACTCCCAACTCTGACTCTTTTCACTGTGTTCGCATGAGTACGGAATGACCAACCTGCTTGTATACCCCGTCGATCGAGTTCGCGCCGACGACGAATCGGTGACAGCTGTGACATGAACTGACGTCCGCGACAGGACGTTCTGTACAAAAGCAGCACGGTGAACTGGAGAACGGTAATCGTGGAGATTGGCCAATTAGTTCTATACTGAGACATTCTTGTGCAGTGTCGAACGCACGTGCATGCGAATTTTGAGCGCACAGTTTTTGGAGGAGAATAGGTGCATTTTGGGGGGAATGGAGTTCGAAAAGTGCTTAGAACAAGGCAAAGAGTTGGTCCTAGAGGGCACCGACTTGAGGACATGAATTAGACAACGGCAAGGGCAGGCTCGAGAAGAGCGGACGTTGGCCCGAGATAAAAAGGAAAAAGAGCGAGTAGCGGCGAAGAAAGCTGGAGAGCGCGAAGTACTGTTGTTACAGTTAAGTATTCAGCTTATTAAAAGTGGCAACGAGAACAGAGCTAGCAATGAGCGCCTAGAATTACAGGAGCAGCAGAAATGTCAGGCGCCTGTAGAAGTCGCGCACGGAAGTGCGAAGTCGCACGCACGGTTCTGCGGCTGGTTGAAAGAGAGGCTAAAATGTGTGAGCCTAAATGTACAGTCACAGTTGATGCCAAATCCGTAGACCGTGGGCTAAGTGTTGAGGAAACCGTTGTTGGGGACCGGATTGAGCGCGACGAGATATTGTGTCAAGAGAATACGAGAAAAGCAGCTAGGCCAGCTGTGGACGATTCGGCACATTTATCCAGGGAGTTCGTCGCGAAGGTAGTTCTTGCAGAAGTAGTCCGAAGTGACACAAAGTCGTCAGGCAAGATCATCAATGTAGAGCTCAATCGATCAGAAAGGTGCACTAAAGCACAATGCGGGCAGGACAGTGCAGTTGTGGACAACTCCCAGATATGTGAGCTACGGTGCACAAAAGAAAATAGCTGCATTGCCCCGAGGTGTTTGAAGATCTGCGCCATTCCAAGTAGTAATGAGGGGAATGATTCACCCCGTAATCATTGAGACTGTGCGTTGGAGACGACAAATCGGGACCGACGATATGCGTGCCGGTCATCACGAGATGCGAGCGGAAGGCTCGGAAATTAGCACCAGCAAGCGTGCTAGGAGAAAGGAGCGTTGTCGCGGCGTCCGTAATGCAGAAGAGAAGGCAACGCAGCCGAATAAAGGAAAAGGCGCTAAACTCTAGGAGTGACAGGTAAACTTCGGGAGCGTCCTGCTTGAGGATTGATTGCGAGGGACTTCGACACGGCTGCAATTCCTTCCCACATGAGTATGTTACTATAAAGAGCAGAAACAACTAAAGTTACTAGAATAGCATGGTCGGAGAAAATTTGGTTAGCGTTAATCGAGTCGATAATTCGACGGAAGTGGGGCCTATCTTGAGCAAATGATGGTAGGGTGGTTGGGATGTTGGACAGATGGTTATTTAAGAATTTAGATAGTGACTCGGTGGGTGTGTTGTTATTTGATACTATCGGCCTGCCTGGGATTTCTGCTGTAAATATTTCTTCTACGGGAACCATAGGTATTTAGGAAGGAGATACAAGCGGCCGGCTTCTTTGTTATAGGGAATCATGAAGCGATATTCAGACTGGGTGATTAGATCCTGGGACAGCAGCTGCGCTATTGTACTTTGAACACTGTTGCTGTAAACCGAAGTTGGGTTAGTGTCGAGTTTTGTCTAATGGGCGTGGTTGCTCAGTTGTTTGAAGGATTCATTTTGTACTTTTCTATTGGCCAGATTACGATACTGCCGCATTTGTCTGCTGGTTTTATTACAATATCCTTGACGAAATATTCATAATATGGGAACAGGGCACAAACGCGCTAACCTACCTAATTAGCCATTTAAACCACTTTCACCCAAGTAATAAGTTTACTGCTCATCACTCTCCTAGACAGATCAACTTCCTCGACACGACGGTTTACATAGAAAATGGAAAACTGAGAACAACACTTTACCGGAAGCCTGCGGATAGCCAGCAGTACTTACACTACACCAGTCATCATGCGTGACTTTGCAAGCGAGGAATTTTTGTCGGGCAAGCGAAACGAATAAGAAGAATATGTAGCGAGGACAACGATTATATCCACCACCTAAATGACCTTAAAGTAACGCTAGCGAAACGAAAACCATCCACAAATTCCTCTCGACCAGGCTTATGACGTCGCGTCAAGATTAGAGAGGCAGTCGGCATTAGCTCAGAAACAACCTATACCAGAATCTGATAGACCACCAGCCTTTATAACAAAACATTCTAACGCCCTCCCAAACATAAACAACATCCTACGAAAATACCACCCAATATTATCAAGTAACGAGCATCTGAGAAAAGCGTTCCCGGATATACCAAGGGTTACCTAAACTTTAAAGGCAACTTAGTGCATTCAAAAGTCAGTCAACAACATTCCCCCGTTATAAAAGCATGTTCTCGCCCCAGGTGCAATACCTGCAAGCACCTCCAAAGTGACCTTAAAATTAAAAGTACCGCAAATGGCTACACATCCGAAGTGAAAACTAGTTTTACTTGCACTAGTTCCTATGTAATTTATATGATTGAGTGTTCCTTCTGTAAGATGCAATATATCGGTGAAACGGCGCAATCAACGAACATTAGGCTAAACGGACATCGCGCGCACACAGCGAAAAAGCTTCCCAAAGCCGTCGCCGAGCATTTCAAGCAATCAGGTCATAACTTTGTCCAACTTAAACTCTACATACTACAGTGAAATTTTCGTTCTGCGCGAGACAGAAATTATAGAGAATCGTACCTCATGCATAAGTTCAATGCATTGCAACCAGTAGGCATAAACGTTTCAAAGGGAGCTTTCGAATCTATTCGCCATGCTCGAGTTGCTTTTTTTTTCTGTGTTTTTTTTTTCGTTATTCGATTGTCGATAATATTTAACCTCCCCCTTTACTTTCAGCCAAACCTTTCGTTCTTTTATCTATATATCTACCCCCCCCCCCCCCCGCCCAGCTTCATTCCTGTTGTTTTGTGTGCTCGAACACCATTTTTATGCCGCTACTTTTATTCTCCCTGTCAGACACGATAGTTCACTGACCTCCAGTGGAGCAGACACTCTAAAGGCAACCGCGATGTAACGGCAACCGTAAAATGAAGCAACCAGGTAAATAAGCTTTTCTTGTAACACTTACAAATGTCCAATTTCGTGCGCGATGGTCATTTCAGTATAACGTCGCTCTTGGACATCCGAAACTATCATCACTTTCCAATGGCTGCAGGCTCCGTCTTTTACAGAGATCCCTATATGAAAGAATAAATTGGGATTATGGCTACCCATGATGTATGTACAGCTTTTTAGGAATTGTGGCAAATTGTGCGCAGATAATCACGCTCAATGGATATTCGGACGAATACATGCATTTTATACCTCACAAAAACAAGCTATTCGTATTATTTTTTTGCACCTCGACAATCTCACTCACTCCCGTTCTTTCTTAACAATCGTGTACTACCTTTATCCCTATCCTATTACTCTAATCTTGATCTATTATTTTTCAAAATTTTTCATCGTTATCTCTACCTCGATATAATTACATCATAGGCATTCGTTAATGCTAAGTGCACCTGTTTTTCTGTTAAGGGCAATCTACCTTTGCTTAAGGTACGCACTATGGAAAACAAACTATTCTTTTTTCTGCTATATCACTATGGAACTCCCTGCCTCCCGACTTAAAACAATGTAACTTCCTTTCCATATTTAAGTCTGACTTAAAGCACTACCTATTAGAATAAAAAAACTGTTCTAATTAACTTGCTGTTGTCTTTGAACATATTCGTCACTTTTCAAATTTATTGTGCTGACATGTTATACCATGGTATTATTATCGTTTCTTTTTTGGTTGTTATGTTGTGTCGGTCTTCTTTTGTATTTTGTAGCGTTAGCTACACTGGCCTAGCCAAGCCCGTTTCGCGCGGCACATCAAGAGCCGTGCTGCGCATGCGCAAGGATCAGTGATGTCACACGGCTTGCGCACCGGAGCCACCGGAGCCGGCACCTCTCGCGCACTCCACCGCCGTCACTCCAGAGGAGTGACGTCGTAGCTGTGGTAGACGCACTGGCGCCGGCCCGCGCTCGCTGTGCAGTCGCCGTCTGACACTGCGCTGGAGCCGCTGCGCTTCTGACTGGCGTTTGCCAGTGTGGTATAGCCATGGAGAAGGAGAGCGCAAATGCTGCTCAACAGCGCAGAAGAACGGAGAAGCTTGACTCATCGGATCCCGAAGTAGTTGCCTGGCAATTAGCGGTTGAGCGTAGGAGACAACCAGGAAAGCTAAGAATAATCAGCTGAACCTTTGCTAACGCTACGTATGTCCTGGCATAGCCGAGCTAAGCCACTGCAACTTTTTTTGTACAGCTTTTATTTTTTGTAGCATGATTTTTACTATATGATTATGCATGATATAGCTGTAAATATTTCGTCTTTCATGTGCTTGTTAATTTTGCACCTATGCAGTGTTAGTTTGGTTTCATTACTCGATATTTAATTCATCGTAAGGGGTCCCGCCTGCAGTTTTTACTTTGGGACCCCTTCCTTTATACTACTGTCTATGTACTAATTTACTTATCAATAAAAATTATTTGAATAGAATTGAATGAAATCGGGTACGGACAGAAAAATGTAGAAGTATGCACGGTCACAAAGTTAAGAAAATTGCTCTTAAGAGTTCATCGTAGTGCTCAGAATTACTGGGCTAAAGCCCTGGTTCTCTGGTAGATGTTACCTTAGCTCAGTTTTTAAATTGGTTGGCAACGGTGTTCTTCTAATCAAGGCTGACACTCGCAGAGCGCGCGTTCCATTCCGCACTTCGTTGTTTTCTTCCAGCGGCTTGCGGCCGCAGGTGTCAGCCTATATCGCGTCATTTCTCACCTCCGAAAAGCGACCGTCCCGGTCGACTGGTTAAAATAAAGTGCATGAGGTGGCAGGACGGCTCTAATGGCAAATGTCACAGAAAGCAAAGGATAACCATGACATTGCGTTGGACAGCGAAGGGTTTCAAAGGTACACATCACTCGCGGGTGTAGTACGGAAGCATCCGTACGTGTACAACTACGGGGCGGGGACGCCGTCGGCTCAAGCGAGGATCAACGCTTTGGGGCATGATCTCGTAATTTACATCGCTAAGCCGGCGCACAACCTCGTAGTATCCTCGCAATAATTTCTCCTACAGCCCACGCTGACGGACAGGCATCCACACCCACATGTGGTCGCAGGGGTTGTACTGGACATTCCATCGGCTCTGGTTCTAACGGCAGGCATCGGAACTCCGCTGGCGACGGATGCGGTTGCGAGCAAGCTGGCGAGCTTCCTCTGCTTTCTAGATAAAGTCATCAGCGCCCTCGCTTGTCGTGGCGCCATCGTCTAATGGAAACATGGCATCTAAAGGTGTCGGGACGCGATGTCCATAGACAAGTTCAACTGGGGTGAGCTGGGTGGTCTCCTGAACAGCTGTATTATAGGCAGATGTCACGTATGGAAAAATTTCGGGCTATAATCTTGTGCATCAACATACATTGAGAGCATATCGGCCAGTGTTCTGTTTAGGCGTTCTGTCAATTCGTTAGTTTGGGGGTGATAAGCCGTGGTTTTCTGATGGTGGCTGTGCGTCAACGTGACCACTTCTTGTATGAAATCAGCAGTAAATGCTACATCGCGATCAGTAATGAGGACAGCGGATGCACCATGACGCAGCACAATGTTGAGGACAAAAAACCTGGAGACTTTACCAAAGGTTGCCCTGGGCACAGCTTTGGTCTCGGCGTAGCGGGTTAGGTAGTCGGTTGCGATGATTAGCCATTTGTTTTCCGAAGACGATGTAGCGAACGGACCCAGGAGATCCATGCCGCTTGGTGGAACGGCACTGAAGGTGGATCCAGAGGTTGGAGCAGACAGGCGGGCTTGACGGGCGGTATATTACGCCTCTGGCAGTCACGACAGGTTTTCACATAGTGGTGAATAGACGAAAATAGCCGTGGCTAGTAGTATCGCTGGCGTATGCGCGCTGTTGTTCTGGTGAAGCCTAAGTGTCTTGCGAAGGGGTCTTCGTGACATTCCTGCAAAACTTCTTGGCGCAATGCCGTAGGGACGACGAGAAGGATCGTTTCCTGACTGTTTTCGAAGTTTTTCTTGTAAAGTACGTTGCTCCACAAGTAGTACGACGTCAGCCCTTGTGACAGCGGACGTGGGATAAGAACGTCAGCTCCTTGAAGATACTGGATAGGAGCAAGCAGGTCTGTGTCCGCACATTGTAGGTCACCCATCCGAATCGCGTCAACGACCGCAAGAAACGCAAATCTTGCTATAAATGTTATGATGTCAGTAGAATCGGAGCAGGTGACAGGCAGTCAGCGACGCTGCGCTTTCGTCCAGATTGGTAGACGACGGTTATGACATAAACCTGTAGGCGGAGGCTCCAACGAGCGAGGCGGCCTGATGGATCCCTGATATTGGAAAACCAACAAAGTGCATGGTGGTCGCTGACTGCTCGAAATGGCCGGCTATACAGTTAGGGTCGAAACTTATTGATAGCCCAAACGAATGCTAATCATTCCTTTTCAGTGGTCAAGTCCTCTGCCTTTGTGAGACTACGGCTCGCGTAAGCGATTACACGTTCCGTACCGTCTTGCCACTGAACAACAACGGCTCCGATACCAATGTTGCTGGCGTTCGTGTGGATTTCAGTTTCAGCAGCATCGTCGAAATGCGCGAGCACCGGAGCTATTTGCAGTCGTTTGCGTAATTCTGTGAACGCCTATTCTTGTTTTCCGTCAACAGGAAGGGTACATCGTGGCGTGTTAATCTCGTCCAAGGCTCAGAGATTTTTGAGAAACCTTCAGTCCGCAGAGTCTTAAGAACCTCTGAACAGCCTTATTATTTATAGGACGAAGGAACTCAGCAACGGCAGCCATCTTCTCCGGGTCTGGCCGAATGCCCTGGGGGCTGACGACGTGTCCGAAAAACTTGAGTTCCTGAAAATCAAAGTGGCATTTTTCAGGCTTGATCGTGAGGTTTTCCTTGCGGATAGCATGAAGAACGCTCTTCAGCCATGCCAGATGTTCATCGAAGGTGCTTGAGAACACAATGACGTCGTCCAGGTAGACCAGGCACGTCCGTCACATTCAGTTCTGCGAGTTACAGTGTCCATCATTCGCTGGAATGTGGCGGGAGCAGAACACAGGCCGAATGGGAGGACTTTAAATTCGTATAGCCCGTCGGGAGTAATTAATGCAGTTCGGTCGCGCTCGTCGACTTCGATCTGCCAGTACCCCGACCTATGATCTAACGATGTAACGAACTGGGCATGACGTAGACCGCCTAAGGCGTCGTCAATCGTTGGCAGGGGGTAAACATCACGCTTGGGGACTTTGTTAAGTCATGTGTAGTTAACATACAAGCGTACTGTATTGTCCTTATTTTTTCACCAATTCGGCGGGGGACGCCCACGGGCTTGTGGAAGGCGGAATCACATCATCGGTCAGCAGTTCTTTAACCTGGCGTTTAATCGCCTCTCTTTGCATTGGCGGCACGCGGTATGGATGCTGATGAACTGGGTGCGCCAATTCCTCTGTTAAAATACGGTGTTTCGAAACGGAGGTGCGCTGCACTTTAGAGTCTGTAGAGAATCAGCTAGACAATCAGCCTAATAGCCGCTGCTTCTGTTCTTCCGACAAACCAGCAATAATGTGCAAGCGAATGCTAAGGGTGGTAGCATTTGTCACGTCCGGTGAAGTCACCTCTAAATTTCTAATGTCTGAGAAGTCCGCAATTTCGTTGAGAAAGGCGACAGTCATGCCTTGAGGGGCATGCTGAAACTCGTCGCTGAAGTTCGTCAGAAGAACTAGTGAACGTTTGCTCTGAGACTGAACGACGCCTCGAGCTATGCAGATATACCGTTCGAGCAGCAGCGGAAACTATGCCTCGGCAATGCCCCCGTAGTCGTCGAACGCGTCGCAGGTTACAATGGCTAATACGCTACTCCTCGGCGGTAACGTCGTCGATGACGCGCAAGGCGTTGTCATGACTGTCGTACGTGTTGCTTGTTGAGCGTGCGCCGTCGAAAACGTAACCCGCGACTCATGCAAATTAATGATGGCTGCATTACCCTGCAGGAAGTCCATTCCAAGGATAAACTTTCTCGAACAGCTCGGCAAAATAATGAAATCTCGGACGTACGTAAAGCCACGAATATTCAATCGTGCTGTACATCTGCCCACGGGATTTAAGGTTTTTCCCTCGGGCAGTACGGACCGGTGACCCAGACCACTGCGCGTAAATTCTTCAGATGCCAGAGCATCTTATGCTCGGGGCAGTGTCCGTTCTGCGGCGTCCGCGCCCATAACGCGCATGCGCAACTGTCCCTCATTCTCCTCTCCTACCCAGGTGAGCGCTCTCCTTCCCTCTCCCCTTCTCCGCCACAGGTGCGGCGCAGCAAATCATTGCACCTAACTCTCTCTCTCCCTCTCTCCCTCTCTCTCTCTCTCTCTAAGGTTACGCCGGTAGGCGGCGCAAGTGTCGCGGCGCAGGATAAAGCGCGCGTTCACTGTGCTTCCGTCATTCTCTCTCTGTCGAACGATGTGCGAAACGCCATGAACAACGTCAACGTCGGCGCTACCTGCAGCGGCAGCGCCACCGACGCGGAGCAGAGGAAGGCTCGGGAAGCCGAACCCGAGCCTTCCTCTGCTCCGAGAGGAAGTCGGCAAGCGGACCCCGAACTTCGGGCCAGGGAAGCCGAACGTAAACGTCAACGTCGGCAGGAAACTTTTACGGAAGCAACACGGGCTCGGCACGCCGAAATTGAAGGTCAGCGTTATCAAGCCTACCTCGAACTCCGGGCTCGGAAAGTCGAAGCGAAACGGCAGCGTCGAGCGGCAGCTCCCGATCCCGAAGCGACGAGGCAACGCGAGTCTGCGGCCAGAGCAGCAACACGTTTGAGGCCATTGCAACGCCCGGGCATCGACGGTGCTGACGCGCGGTTCAAGCGCGACTTCCTCGATCGGAGCTTCGGGCACAGCAGCCACGTGTGCGACCGGCTTTGGTTCGACAACAACCTGAGCAAGGTCGGGAGCGTCCAGAACGAACGTCAGCGTAACGCGGCCGTCGGCGTGCTTCGACGCCAGTTCAGCAACAATACAATATATTCTCAATACATTCTCTCACTCTAACTTTCATTGGGTTGTGTTGCCAAGTGAAATGAAACTCTCTTAGCTCTTCTCCTATGACTGCTCTTATTATTATCTGAGGTCGTGGACGTCGCTTCCCAGTGTCACGTTAGAGACGCCACTAAAATTCTAGTCATGTTTCGGTTGTACTGCCTGGCGCGCTGTTGTAGCGCCCTTTCCGTTGCAGTGGCTTCAGCTAGAAAATCCGCAAGCGTAGTCGGTGGGTTACGGATAAGGCCGACCAAATATTTCCTGCTTCACGTCGCGCATTAGGTGTCGGACTCTTTGTCTTCGGGCATTGAAGCGTCCGCAAGCCTGAAGAGCCGAGCCCTGTCTTTAATATACGTGGTGACGCTCTCATTAGGAGCTTGAATTCTTGCCTGCATCGCCAACTCCGCTCTCTCCTTTCTGTCGGCGCTGGTGTGGGCGGCGTCTAACTGCCGACGAAATTCGTCCCACGATGTCAGTGTCGCCTCGTGGTTCTCGAACCACGTCTTTCCTAATCCCTGAGAGCGAAGTACACATTACGCTGCTTCCGCACTTGGGACCAACTATTGAATTAGGCTACCCTTTCGAAGTGCTCAAGCCAGTCTTCGACGTCTTCAAGAGCACCTGCATGGAACACATTGGGTGTTTGCGGCTTATGCAAAAGGATCTGCGTCGGCGCCGCAAGCACAGCAGTAGACAGTTGGTGCGTCGTCCTGGTAGTATCATGTAGCAGACCGTGCTGTGGATGGAGCCCCTGAAGACGATGGCTAGTACGGACGTGTACAGGGGTGAGCTCTGTCGGACAACTCACTGGCGACGAGCCATGAGTAGGCTGCGTCACGGGCGATCGTATCATTTACCCCACACCTCCACCAGAAAATGTCACGAAGTTAGCAATTGAGGCCTTGGCAAAACCGTGTTCTTTTAATCAAGGCCTACACACGTAGAGTGCACATCCCTACCGCACTTCGTCGTTCTCGTTCCAGCGGCCAGCGGACACAGGTGCCAGCCTATCTCGCTTCGATATTACTAGTGAAAACAAGCCCGTTCTAAACGTAGGTTATATAAATATTAACACGCTTGATGTCCACAATGGTGCTGTATGTGCTTATACAGACTGCTTTACTGGCTTTGAGCTTGGTGAATTAATAACTTCTACAACTGGGATTCCAACTCAAAGAAGCAGCTCCCTCTTAGACCATGACCTCACTAATATTTCGCCTTCGCCAGATTCTAGTGTAATTGACACATAGATCAGATCATTACCCTGCATTCGTCACGTTCAATTCTAACCTTTCCTGGTCAGATTGCTGTTATTTTACGTGTTGTCTTGATAACATAAATTTTGTTTATGCAATTGACAAAATCTCCTGGCCAGTGATAGCTAACAAACAAAATCCGGAAGAAGCACTTCAGTTATTTTTTTTTGTAGCGAAAGCTACACTGGTCGCATTCTCGCCGTTTCGCTGGGGCCGGTGGCAGCACCGCGAGCTGAGCCGTTGCCTAGCAACCGCCGCAGCTGGCGTCGCATCTGGCACTGCAGCTTGGCGGCAGCGTTCTTTCTCTATGGTCTGACCACCCCGAGGTGTCTTACCGGTGTCTGACCACACCGCAAGCGGCGTCTCACACACGTTTTTAGCCCGGCGAACTGCTTCACTGGAGAGGGTTCGGAACGCGAATCTCGCGAAGCTAGCGTCGGAGACTGAGGAAGAGGTAGCCGTTAGGCTCGCAAAACGCTTAGACTTGTCGGCTTATAATTTATACCCTGCTTATATCGGTGAGTGTATACCTAAGTATAATAATTACAGGTAAATCAAAGGCTAACCAAGCTAAACGAAGACTTAACCAGGCTAAACCAAGCTTTCGCTATGCATATCCAGGGTTAGCTGAGCTAAGCCACAGCATTTTTCCCTTTATTTTGAAAAGCAATTCTGCTAACAGTTTAACTGTGAAATGCAAAAATAAATTTAAATTTCTGCGCAGTAAGCGGATACAAAATGGGCTACATGAGAGCATGGGAAAAAAGAATGCATGTTAGAGAAGACTAAAAAACACTGCATTTCGATTTTTATTTAGTCTTACGCCATAAAAAATATTGCAACGTCTTAAGAAATTTACTGAAAAAAAATCTAAAAGGAGACCAATCATTCGTTCAGTTTTCCATAACCTCTAAAGTCCTTGGCCTTGATGAATTTCCCACATTTCATTCAAAGCTCTTTGCCCCAACTATTTCTAATGCTTTCGGTTTTTTTATTTATCTTGTGTTCAAAACTGGCATATTCGCTAGATAAAAAAGCTAAGGTTTTTCTGTTCGCAAAAATGGTGACAAAGCTCAAGTCATTAACAATCGTCTATATGTATTTTATCTTCCATTAGTGAATATGAATTCTGTCACGGAGTTAACTATCGTCCTATATGCAATTTATCTTTATTGTAAATTCTGTCGCAGAGTGGCGTGCTTGGAACTTGTTTCCTTTAGTCGCAAAATGATCACTTTATCATAAAGATACTCACTTTACAACATTCCTTAGAATATAGCGAGTTGTACGCGCGACTTAGGAATATTGGTTGACTCCCTACTAACATTCGAACATGTTTCAAGCTTTCGTGATGCATCCTACAGAAAGTTAGGTCTCATATCAAGAATGGCAAAAAGTTTACAAAAGGCAACTGTATTGCTCTCTTGCAGTCTTTAATTTAACTGTATTAATTTGACCAATGTGGTTAAATTGAATGCGTTCAGTGACGTTTCATTCGTATCCTGTAGGATCGATTTTTGGGACGGCATGTATTTTATGCCTATGAGCGTGCCCTGCGCATTTGGAATATTGCTCCCCTAGAAATAAGGCGAAAAAATCGTGATTACCTATTCTTGTAAATATTAATTCACAACCACTTTTATTTACGTGTATCCTAACTCAGTTTCTTCGTTATTTTAGGTGATTCCATTGTTTTGTTTCCCTCTGTATTACGCTTTATTTTTTATATAACAATTAATCAAGGCTCCCGGTGTAGTCCCTGACCTTGGGAACCTTGTCTGTATATCATTTCTAGTAACTATTCGTATGAACAAATATTTGATTGATACTGAGATTAGGCTCACTGTTATTCTATACAAAATTGCCGCGGGCCTGGGCGCTCGAGGCAGTTGGCAGGTATTCGCGGGCATCTTTCACACTAGGGAAAACACTTCTATGTATCACGTATTGAGCAACAGAAAGCTGCATCGGGAGTTTCACATGTTCATCTACAATCCTGTCATTGACACTTTTGATCTAACTATAATAGATGAGAAGTTGATTACTCGGGATTAATTATTTAATTAGGCGGAATGCAAAAAATAATCTACTTATCTCCAAGCGACGGACACAACATTACCTTGGTTCTGTCCAGGGACGTGGCATTTGCATATTTTTTTCTGTTTGCCTAAAGTTATGTGACCAGCCCTGTTTATATATATATATATATATATATATATATATATATATATATATATATATAAACAGGGCGGATCACATAACTTTAGGCAAACAGAAAAAATATGCAATATGAAAATAATATGCAAATATATATATATATATATATATACATAGATATTGTAAAGGCACAACAGGAGTCAGAGACACAGCACCTCCTCACTGGGCCGGCTGTTCTTTTCTCCTTCGCCGTCCTCTCTCCCCGCGCCCGCAGTCCGAGCGCGGGAGGCGCAGTGCGTCATTCTCTTCATTACACTCGGCCACGCTGCCGAAGGTAGCTCAGGTGATTGTGAGTGTGTGCTGGCGATGGACATCATCTATATTCGACATGACTTGGGAATGGGAGTCGTCATCGTTAGGGCCGTCCTGTGCGCAACCAGCTTCTCTGGGGGTCGGCACTGAGTGTTGCGCTCGGGTCGCACTTGGCAAAGCAGGGCACACTGCAAAGCGGCAGGCCGTACTGATGTACCATGCATGCAGCGAAATCCTGTGCTCAACCATCGTGTGCGTCTTCGCAACGTTGCGGGTGACGTATCAAGGCTCGCCAATGCACTCGAATAGGCGAAGCTCGACAATATGCCGACTGCTGCCCAGCCGTATAAGTCCGAAGGCGGAGTCAAAAGCGATGCCTGGTCAGAGGCATGGCATGGCAAGAACTATATTTTGGTCCAGAGAAACTAGGGTCCGAGGGCAAAAGCCCCCAGGCTAAGTCGGTGGCTCCGCCCACGTAGGCACCGGTAGGCCAAAGGCTTTCCCGATGTCGTGAGCTCTCCGGACGGCCAGAAGTTGATCTTGGAGGACTTCGCTAGATATGCGTCGACTCCAGTCCTCCTCACTGTTGAAGTCCGAAGCCCTTTGGTTGTGGACACACTCCGTGTCTATTTGATCCTATGTTCTGGCTCTGCCTGGTCAGAGGCCGCGATATTTTCCGCTCTTGAACCAGGGAACAGCTGTTTTTGCACTTGAGTTTGTAGTATCTTGCCCATGTTATAGTTAGCTTTGGGCGGCACCATAAGGTCTTTGATAATTACGGTCTCAGCCATGCCAGACGTCTTGGCTTCCTGTAGAGAGACCTCACTCAGTGCGGAGTGAATGGTCGCATGTTCAGCCAACGGTTGATGCGAAATCCTGACATGTGGCTGGGCTAGTCCAGAAGTTTATCGCCTGCGCAATCCATAGACAGATCACGGTTGCGGACCGGTAGCTGCCCATCATCGCAGCTCGAAGGACCAGCGATGTTCAGAGCCATAGACGGCCGTCGCTCGTGAACTCGAACTTCGCTTCCGCCAACCGTTGTTATGGGTTGAACGGATCTTCTGGAAAGCGTAAGTTCGGAGGCCGCCTGGCCGTGGGTCGCAGCAAGAGCAGTGGTTTGCCGGCCTATTCCCGCCGACTGCTGGAAGTCGTAGTGACTCATCTCCGCCAAGCTGCTTGTCCAGCTGCCCCAGGAACCAGGGCCAGTGTCCACCGAGAGTGCGGTCGTTGTGGTAGTCGTGGAAGCAGGTTCTACCACAAAGGAAGCATCTACGGCATAGCTTGGTGGCTGAGCAGTCGAAAAAGTTCCGGGCATGATATTCTCGCCAAGGGAAGCGTGGACGGCGTTCCCAGGCATGGCAGGTCCAAGGCGGATGGGCCGAAGCACTGTTCCATCGTCTTTGGTAGAGCCGACGACGACAGCCGGTGAGCCGGCGCCTACGGTGGGGCAGCCTGCGGCTCTCCCTGTCGAGGCGTTGCTGGACACACCTGCAGGAGGATCGAAGCGGTAGCTCTCCAGAGCGCCAAGTGCAGAACTGTGCTGATCGGACTCACCGCAGGCATAGGGATGTGGGCCAAAACCAGCTATAAGAGCAGCACTCCACGCAGGCCAGGACCGCTGCTTGATGCCTTCGTAGTTTTCCCATGCCACCGCAAAGCCGTTTCGCTGCAACCAGACATCTTGTGTGGTCTGACCAGGCATGACGATCATCCAAGGCAGCCGTGGCCTAGTGGTAGAACACCCGCCTCTGCTGCGGGAGGCTGTGGGTTCGATTCTCACCGCCGCCGGGCACCCACTGGTTCAAATGGGTACAAATGTGCCCCGGCATGGCGTTCGGCTTCCTTCAGGGGTGATAGCTTGGGAAAGGAGCCTGCGCCCTGAATTCCCGTCGAAACCAACGCGAGCACGGAACAAAAGTGATGTCTGGGCTGCTCCCTTGGCGGTCATTTCCCATGTGGCGCGCCAAGCACCTATTGAGGTGGGGGCGCTTTCGGGTTGAGGTCAAACACCCCAGGACCTGCCCTGGTCTTGGCGCCGTACTCGCGCAGCGAATGCCCGGCTACTCCGAATACGTGGTCGCCTATGCGAGTCGTACGCTGACAAAAGCAGAGGCCAATTACAGCGTGATTGAAAGAGAGTGCTTGGCATTAGTATAGGCGTTTGGAAAGTGGCGCCCATACCCATACGGCGGCTCACTTGATCCTGTAACGGATCACTACGCTCTTTGTTGGCTCGCAACGCTGAAAGATTCATCTGGCCGCTTAGCACGCTGGGCTCTCCGAATACTCGAGTACGATATTCGCGTCGTCTACCGTTGCGGACGCAAGCACACTGACGCAGACGCCGTATCCCGTTCACCTCTACCTCCAGACTGGGCCTGCGGCAGCACTGCGCACACCCCCTGTCATTTCTTGACCTTGGGCGCTATAAGGTAAAATGATTCCAAATTGTTTTGATTCCAATTTCTGCAATCAGCCTCCACGATTGTTCAAAACATTTTCGGGCCGCTCCCAACTGCCCCTGTCTGTCACACGACGTCAAGAAAAGCGCGATAGCTCCCCATCTGATATAACGTGTACACACTGTTTATGCATCATTAAATCGCACGAAAGAAAAGTAACCATTCCTTATTTGAAGCCTTTTCACCACTATCCATCTGCTATAGGTCCAATCTTTTCTGGCTACGCCCACTTCGCCTGTCTACCACGGGACCTCACAAAACCGCGAAATGCATTATTAGGCCAAACAAAACTGAACATTTTTTATGAATAGCCACAGACTGCCCCGTTCCGAAAGGAATAGAAGATGGAAGCCCGCCGATCGCTTAGGCCCTTGCTACTCGCACCTGCCGGTGAGCATGTATTTATTTGCACATGATAAAGCTTTTTGCGTGGCAGTAAAACGTTATCTTCTTTCTGGGGTTTTACGTGCCAAAACCAGTTCTGATTATGAGGCACGCCGTAGTGGAGGGCTCCGGATTAATTTTGACCACCTGGGGTTCTTTAACGTGCACTACAACGCAAGCACACGGGCGTTTTTGCATTTCGCCTCCATCGTAATGCGGCCGCCGGGGCCGGGATTCGATCCCGCGATCTCGTGCTCAGCAGCGCAACGCCTTAGCTGACTGAGCCACCCCGGCGGGTAGTAAAACGTTATCGAGCCCCTTCGGCATGCATACGACATCGCTCTGCCAGCTCTTCCTTGCTGAGAATTCGTTTTAGCGGCATTCTTATCCTTGCGTTGCAGGCCACCGCGATTTTCTACCAGTCACCCATAGCTAAGTAAGGCGAAGCGGATAAATCGGAGAATCAGCACCACCCTTTTAATGCGGTTATCTACGTATTTTCACTGTGCTGGCTCGGCTCCATCGAAACCCTCTCCACTAGAGCGTGCTCCTCGCCTCTTGTCAAACAATTAGATACGAAAAACCCCCGAGTGTAGACAATGTTATTGGTTTTCAAAGTGAACAAGAGTGACCTCCTATAAACGAGGAGAGTGTTTGATTGGGTTGTTCAGACAACGCTGCGGGTCAACGCCCGATGATTGAGTCGGTGGTTGCGTAAATGCGACGTCAGGAGTTTGGAATCAAAACAGTTTGGAATAATTTTACGTTATAGCGCCCCTTGACTCGATTGACACCGAACAACGCCGTGAAACGTGGATCGCTTCTCTTTTCGCCTATCTTTCTGGATCATCGATCACCCCTGTATTCCGATCCCTCCGACGCCAAGCTGTTCATTTCACCATTCGTGATCAGCTGCTCCAACGTCGCAACTACGCTCCCGAAGGCCGTAGACAGCTACTAGATATTCCCCGCAGCCTAAGATCCCAAATCTGTGCCTGATTTAACGACGATCGGCAATGTGGCCAGGTCAGGGTATTTAAGACTTATGAACGTATTCGCCATCGCCAGTACTGGCGGGGAATGTACACTTTTGTACGAAAGTTTGTTCAGTGCTGCCCTGACTGTCAACGTCACAAATTACCACCTTTACGCGCATCTGGCGCCATCTGCGGCTCCTGCTCGTCGCCGAAACTTCCTCCTGCCGTGGGCTTTCATCAACTTCGGCCATGGTTCTGCGGCAATCTCCGTGTGCAATGCTTATGCATGTCAGCCACTCCTACTACGCCGCGAGTGTCTGGGGAACTACGATACTTTTGACTACCTTTTTGATGATGCAATGCTTGGAGATCAGAAATCAGCACCAATTTGTACCGTCGCTCCTGCCGCTGGAACAGGTGATCCTGTCGACATATTGTCACCCAGCTAGTACAGCTAGAATAGTTGACCAGTAACAGATAGGCAAAAAACAAGTCAGGCTTTAATAATGGCTGCACCTCGGAGAGCGCGCGCGCAACCACGAACTTCGTCGTTCTCGCTTCCAGGGGCCAGTGTCACCACGTGCCAACTTATTTCGCGTCATTGCTCCCCTCTCCTAAGCGACCGACTCATCGTTTCAAGGGCAGCGGGCGAGCAATATGGGCAAGAGTGCCAAAATGAAAAAAAAAGAAACATACAGGAATGTACACAAAGCTGAAGCGGTTTGTGAGGGTTGCTTAACCTTCGCGTGCGTAGTACGGCTTCATCCGTACTACGTGGACGACTTCAGCACGGGAACGGCGTCGGTTCGAACTAGGATCAGAGCTTTGAGGCACCACCTCATAGTTCACATCACTGAGGTGGCGTACAACTTCGTAGAGGCCGAAATAGCGGCGCAACAACTTCTCCGAGAGCCCACGGTGTCGGATAGGTGTCTACACCCACACGTGGTCGCCTGGTGAGTACTGGACGTTCCATCGGGTCCGGTTGTAACGGCAGACGTCGGTATTCTGCTGGGTGCGGATGCGATTCCGAGCAAGCTGGCGAGCTTCCTCTGCTTTCTCGACGAACTCTTCAGTGGTGTCATTCCTTGTAGTTCCGTAGTCTACTGGGAGCATGGCGTCTAAGGGGGTTGTAACGCGACGTACGTAAACGAGCTCGAATGGTGTAAACTCGGTGCTCTCCTGCACAGCGGTATTGTAAGCAAACGTCACGTATGGCAAATTTCATCCCATGTCTTGTGTTCCACATAAAGGTACATACATGGATAGCATGTCGGCCGATATTCTGTTCAGGCGCTCTGTTAAGCCGTAAGTCAGGGGATGATAGGCTGTGGTCCTTCGGGGGTCGGTATGCGTCAGCGTGACTTGTTGCAACAACTCCGCTGTAAACGCTGCACCGCGATCAGTAATGAGCACAGCGGGTGCACCGTGACGAAGCACGATGTTGTGGACGAAGGAACTGGCGACTTCAGCCGCAGTTCCCCGCGGCACAGCTTTTGTCTCCGCATAGCGAGTTAAATAATCGGTTTCCACGATTATCCACTTGTTTTGCAAGGAAGACGTGGGGAACGGACCAAAAAGGTACATTCCCACTTGCTGGAATTACGGCGCCGGAGGCGGATCCAAAGGCTGAAGGAGGCGAGCAGGCTTGACGGGTGGGACTTTACGCCTGACAGTCACGGCACGTTCGCACATAGCACCGAACCGACGAAAATAGGTCTGGCAAATAGTATTTCTGCCGTATGCGCGCTCATGTCCTCGCGACGCCTTAGTGGCCGGCACAGGGATCGTCGTGACCCGCCTGTAAAGCTTCATGCGCAGCGCCGTCGGAAAGACGAGAAGGAACGTTTCTTGGCAGTTCTCGAAATTTTTCTTGTACTGGACATCGTTCCGCAGGCAGTACGATGTCAATCCTCAGGAAAGTGGGCGTGGGACAACGTCAGCTCCCTCGACATATCAGATGATGATGATGATTGTTGGGGTGTAGTGGTGCAAAGGCCAGGTATGGCCAAAGAGCGCCATGACATTATTAGTTCGCAGTGAAGTGAGAATTGAGAGAAGTAGATGTGACGTGGCTGTAAAGGGGCCTAAAATAATCGCTGTAAAGTGCGTAAAATCTACATGGGATAAGATAATGGCAATGACTAGTGACGTGTACTATGAAGGTAAAAGATTCATTGCTAAACAATGACATGATATACAAGATATGTCAGATATAAAAATTGTCAAAAAACACTACTGCCTAAACAGAGCCCTTGAAACACAAGGGGCTGGGGGCATGTGCTTATACAAAACTATCACAGCGGCATCCTCTGAAGAGAGGATGCGCCAGGAATTTCTTGGGCTTATAACATGCAGGACCACTTCGTTAAAAAAACCGAGGACTGCTTTGGTGTTAAACAGCGGTTCTTCACCAATAAACATTATAGGATGAAGAGGGATGTGATAGTGGTATGCTACAGGGAAATGTTTCCTTCTCTCTACTTCGGCTTCCCGACACTCCAGGAGGACATGGAGGACGGTCAGCCTCTCACCACATCTACCACAGGTTGGTGGTTCATCACCTGTCAACAAAAAACTGTGGGTTCCGTACTTGTGTCCTATTCTCAGTCGACTGAATAGGACGTCAGTTCGCCGTGTTTTCGTTACGGGGGGCCAGAAACCTAATTGTGGTTTAATCAAGTGAAGCTTATTACTTGTTTCAGCATCCCACAAGCGTTGCCAGTGGCTTCTCAGTTTCTTTCGCAAGAAAGGTTTCAGATCTGTTACAGGGACACAGCTGTAGGGTTAATAGCGTGTGATGTTATGGACGTAGCCATTCGGTCAGCTAGCACATTACCCTCAATGCTTCTATGGCCAGGCACCCAGCATATAATGACATGCTGGTTACATAAATACGCTTGACGGAGGACGCAATAGAGCTCAGTAAATACATGATTTTTGTGTTTACCGAGTGACATCAATGCTTTTACGACGCTTAGGGAGTCCGTAAATATAATTGCCTTTTGAAGTTTTGATTTCCTAATATGCTTCACAGCCGACAACAGTGCATGGGCCTCAGCCGCAAAAATACTCGTTTCCGGGTGGAGTACACCGGATTCCGAGAAGGATGGGCCAACGGCTGCATAAGACACCCCGGCATGTGACTTGGAAGCGTCAGTGTAAAGCTCTGTACACGAGTACTTGTATTGAAGCTCTAAGAAATGCATTTTAATGTGTGCCTCTGGTGCGTGTTTAGTGACCTCTACAAACGATGTATCGCAATCTATGAGTTGCCACTGCCACAGCGGTAATAGTTTCACTGGAGCCATAGGACGATGATCAAGCAGCGGAACACCCATTTCCTCACTGAGGTTCCTCACACGCAAGGAGAATGGCTTTCTCGCTGCAGGTTGATTATGGAAGAGTGTGGCAGCGGTAAAGTCATTTATGGTTGAATAAGAAGGATGTTCACTGTTTGCTTGTACTTTCAGAAAATATGTGAAACTGCTATATGAACGCTGCAGATGGAGTGACCACTGGTTAGACTCTACATAGAGGCTTTGGATCGGACTTGTTCGGAAAGCACCGGTCGCGGGTCGGATACCAGGATGGTCAACGGGATCTAGTATTTTTAATGCACTTGGCCTTGCAGAAGTATAAATTATAGACCCGTAGTCAAGCCGTGAGAGGACAAGACTGCTATACAAGTTAAGCAAACACTTTCGATCACAGCCCCCCCCCCCCCCCCATGTTGTGCGGGACAGAAGTTTTAGAACGTTCATTGTCTTCAGGCATTTTGCCCTCAGATACTTAATATGAGGAATAAATGTAAGCTTGGAATCTAAAATGATTCCTAAAAACTTATGCTCGCTGCTCACAGAGAGCGCATCTCCTTTGATTTGTATACTTGGGACAGGCGTTACGCTTCTCTTGTTTGTAAAGAGTCAATGCCTCCTTTACTAGATGCCCGTCGCGTTGCTCGCTTTCCCATTGGGGCGGCGGTTCCCTTAGTTCAGCATAAATTCCGCGAGGCGGCGCTCGGTGCCTTTTCAACTTCCGGCGGCGGCGGCAGCGGTGGTCGAAGACTTCCGCCGGCGCTTCGATAGCGCCTGCCAACTCCGAGACGGTAACAGATGCTATAGTAATCTCAGAGGCCGCAGCACGTGATCTAAGTTGCAGACGTGCGCCACAAGCGGCGCTCGTTGCCTTTTCGCGGAGAAGAGAAATGGGAGAGGGCACGGAACCGGGTCTACCGGACCACGCGGCAGGCATCTAGTAAAGGAGGCATTAAAAGAGTATGCAAGTGCTTTTCTGAGCGTTAGCTTTAAAACCATTCTCCTCCGCCCATTTGGACAATCTGTTCATTCCCAGCTGTACCTGTCGTTCGCAGATGGCAATATTACATGACTTAAAGGCTATCTGCACATCATCGACATAAACCGAATAAAACATTGTGCGTGGGATGACTGTACGCAGGGAATTCATTTTTACAATAAATAGTCTGCAGCTAAGCACACCGCCCTGCGGCACACCAGTTTCTTGTGTGAATGACCTAGACAAAACTCTGCCCGCCCTTACGCGAAATGTGCGATTAGTGAGGTAACTTTCGATTGTGTTAAGCTTATTGCCACGAACACCCATCGCCGAAAGATCTCGGAGAATTCCAAAGCGCCATGTGGTGTCGTAAGCTTTCTCTAGGTCTAGAAATACAGACAGACAGAACTGCTTATGTATGAAAGCATCTCTAATATATGCCTCAATGCGGACAAGGTGGTCTGTTGTAGACATACCTTCTCGAAAACCACACTGGAAGGTGTCCAGAATTTTGTTATTTTCTCGGAAGCATATTAGGTGCCGGTTTATCATTTTTTTTCATACAGCTTGCACAGGCAGCTTGTTAGAGCTATTGGCCTGTAGCTGCTGGCCAAGGACGGGTCTTTGCCTTGTTTAAGTATGGGGATGATTATGGCTTCCTTCCATGAAGACGGAATACAGCCAGCCGCCCACATGGCATTAAAAAGAGACAAGAGTGTTTTCAGTGTTTCGGGGTGTAAGTACCTAATCATTTCGTACATGATACGATCCCCACCTGGCACTGAGTTGTTGCAACAAGCGAGAGATGCTTTAAGCTCAGCTAAAGTAAATGGGGAATTGTAGGCCTCACTCGATGAGCCTTTGCGATTTAGGGGTAGCCGCTCTTCGCGTTCTTTGACGCTCAGGAATGTTTCGGTATAGTGCGATGCACTTGACACATACTCAAAATGTTCGCCTAGACAATCCGCCTGATCTTCGAGGCTATCACCTTGTGTAGTTACTAAGGGTAGGGGATGCGACTCCCGACCTGTTAGTTTATTTACCCGATTCCAGACTTTTCTTTCATCGGTGTACGAATTTATACTGGTCATGTACCTATCCCAACTTTCCCTCTTTGCACGTCTACGTGTTCTCCTACCTTGTGATTTGATCTGTTTGAAATTAATGAGGTTTTCCGCAGTTGGAGAATTGCGAAGCAATCTCCAAGCTTTGTTTTGATATTTGCTCGCTTTCCGACATTCGTCGTTCCACCATGGGATGCGACGCTTATTACCTAATCCGCTAGTTTGCTTAATACATTTAGCTGCAGCGCTAATAATGAAACCTGTTAGGTATGCAACAGCGTCTTCTACATTAAAAACAGCTATTTCATCTCCGCCTAAATACGTAAGCTCTCGGAACATTTCCCAGTCGGCTGAGTCCATGTTCCATCGAGGAAAATGTGGCAAGCATGTATCTTGTTTTGTTAAGTTTAGCATAACTGGGAAATGGTCGCTCCCAAAGGGGTTCCTGAGAACAGACCACTCCAGATACGGAATTAGAGTACTCGATACTATACTTAAATCAATGGCTGAGTATGTGTTATGTGTAATGCTGTAATAAGTTGGCTCTTTCTTGTTAAGTATTGTTAAGTATAGATGCACCTGAAGAAAACAGAAAATTTTCTATAAGGCGTCCTCGCGCATCTAAACGAGAGTCGCCCCATAAGGGGCTATGAGCGTTCACATCACCGACAACTATGTATGGCGGAGGAAGTTCATCAATGAAGCTTTGAAACTGTGTCTTCGAAAGTTGATAACAAGGAGGGACGTAAATCGAATTGTGACTAGCTTACCGAACAGTATTGCTCGGACAGCAACTCCCTCAAGGGAAGTTCGGAGGTTCAATTGCCGACAGGCAACACCTTTATCTACTATTATAGCGACACCGCCCGACGAGGCGGTAGCGTCGTCGCGGTCCTTGCGAAAAATGGCATAGTGCCTTAAAAATGGTTGTGTTCTCTGCTTTGAGATGCGTCTCCTGGACACACAGCACCCTCGGACTATATTTAAGAAGGAGCTCTTTGACATCATCAAGGTTACAAAGGAGGCCCCTAACGCTTCATTGTAATATTTGCGTGTTCATAATGAAAGAGGAGTTTGTGCTGTGTGTTCAGGGAATGCAAATCAGTTCACAGAGCCTTTGTCGGGCCCTGTGATGCGGGATTTTTCTTTTCTGGAGCGATCGCGAGAATCTCGCCGCTCACTAGGCGCTGATGGCGCCGTCTGGCTGGTTGTTGTGTCCATCGCCTCTTGCAGGGCGCTGGACACGCACTCTTGCAAGCGCTGTGTTGGACGTGGAGGCCTCGTCTCAAGAGACGAGACCCTTGAGGCCACCAGCCCGGAGGTCGATGGCCCCTTCTTCTGGGATGGCGGCGCAGCGCTAGCTGCAGCCGCCGAGGGGGCGGATGGCGTCACCGCCGGCTCACTGCGTGCGGGTCGGGCAGCCGCCAGAGGCCGTTGTGGCGCTGCCCCCTGACGCGCCACTTCGGCAAAGCTATTCTTCGGCAGGTAGGAAACCCGCCTTCGTGCTTCTTTGAATGATATGTTTTCTTTGACTTTGATCGTTACGATCTCCTTCTCCTTCTTCCAAGATGGACAGGACCGCGAGTACGCGGCATGCTCCCCATCACAATTCACACAGTGTGGCGCCTTCTCACAAGATTCAGGCGGATGTTAATCAGCACATTTGGCACAGGTTATTCGGCCTCAGCAGTTCTGAGAACTGTGGCCAAACCTCTGGCATTTGAAGCAGCGGAGGGGATTCGGGATATAGGGCCTGACTCGGATCTTTACATAGCCTGTCTCGATAATCTCGGGAAGCACACTTGAGCCGAACGTTAGGATTAGATGCTTTGTTTGAATCTCTTTACCATCACGCCTCATCTTAATTCTTTTCACATTGATGACATTCTGGTCACTCCATCCCTCCAAAAGTTCAGTCTCAGTAAGCTCCATTAGATCATCATCGGAGATGACACCACGAATGGTGCTCATAGAACGGTGGGGGGTAACACTCACAGGAATGGCCCCGAAAGACACTAGTTTAGGTAGCTTTTCATATTGCATTTTATCACGGAGTTCAAGAAGTAGATCACCGCTTGCCAACTTGGAGACATTGTAACCTGGGCCAAAAGTTTCAATCAGTGATTTCGCAACCAGGAAAGGTGAAATGATTCTTGCTGACTTTTCAGTTTTGTCAGAGTGTATCACGTAAAATCGTGGAAAGTTATCTACTTGGTGGCCAAAAAACTTGAAAACTTCTTCGGTGCGCCCTCGTTTATGAGGGCGATCAAGGAGTCGGGGTAATGACGAAAAAGCCATAAAGGTAACACTGATTTCGGTAGCTATGCCAGCCACCCACCACCGAGCCTAACAAGGGGACGCTACGAGACCCGAAGGAGACGCAGACGCCAGCTGTACATAGCCACTATAACCTAATATAATAGACCCAAGGTTGGATAAATTACACCAGGTTAACCCTTGCTGCCTGGAAAATCGGGAGTAAAAGGAAGTGAAAAGAAGACAGGAGAGATGCAAAGAGAGACAGAAAGACGAAGGTTGGAGAGAGAGAGAGAGACAGGAAAAGGCAACTACCGATTTCCCCCGGGTGGGTCAGTGCGGGGGTGCCGTCTACGTTAAGCCGAGGCCAAAGGGGTGTGTTGCCTCCGCCGGGGGGCCATAAAGGTCCAAACTCCCGGCTTCGGCTCAACCTCCAGGATCCTCTTTTCCCCGGACACGGCTAAGCCGCGCACGGTTAGACGCGGGAGGGTCCAACCCCCATGTGCTCCGGTCCGTGGTGTCGCAATACACCAAACGCCTGCTGACGCAGACGCCCCTGCGGGGTCATATCAGATGACTGGAAGCAGTTCAGAGTCTGCACGTTGGTAGTCGGCCATGTGCACCACGTCGACGACACCAAGAAACGGCAAATCTAGCTCCAAGTCGGAGGGTGTCAAGGAAATAGGAGAACGTGACAAGCAGTCAGCGTCGCTATGCTTACGGCCCGATCTGTAGACAACAGTCATGTCGTATTCCTGGAGGTGGAGGCTCCAACGAGTGAGGCGACCTCACGGGTAAGTAAGGTCGAAACTTGGTGATGGCCCGCACGACTGCTAAACATTCTTTTTCGGTGGTTGAATAATTAGCTTCTGCTTTTGTAAGACTACGGCTCGCGTACGCACTTACACGTTGTGCGCCGTCTTGCCATTGAACGTGAATAGCTCCGAGTCCTACGTTGCTTGCGTCTGTGTGAATTTCAGCTGCCGCGGTGTCATCAAAATGCGTCAGTAGGCTTGTGCAGCACGTAAGCCCAGTGGGAGTGAGAGAGGCGGACCTCGCACCGGCTTTCGAGAGCCAGGGTGACGTGGCGTCGCGGTTATGCACTCTCCCCTATCGCCAACACCTGGCGCGCTAACCCGACAACAGATGTTCCCTTTCGCTCACTCTGCTCCGTCGAGGCGCACTGGTGCCTCGGCGTCACAGCCAATGGGAACTCCGTCGAGGCGCATTCGTGACGTGGCGTCGCAGCCAATGGTAATGGGAGTTTAGGTGCCATTTTGCTGCTACAGATGACAGACGCCGGCTATTTCGTTCAGTGGGCCATTTGATGCTTTTGCATCAAAATTCCCACCCGGCTGTGCGACCAGCTTCGTTTTTATGTGTCTTTCCTCAAATTTCGAGAAAAAGAAATTTCTGAACTACTATACGAACAACCATACTAGTATCTTTCATTGAGGACAAAATGTGAAAATGGAATTTCTAGAGATACAATTCTAGAAAAAATGTATTCCTCGATGAGGTATATTAGTGTTAAACGCTGGAATAATTCATGGTAAACGCTAGAACTCACAAAACACTGAAAAATGAGCACGTGAATGATGTTAGACAGGAAAGCAAAACATACCAGCAATTTTACTTTTCTTGTCTTTTCCGATTAAATCTCGCCTGCAATGTAAAAGTGATCGAAGCGTAAAAAAATTGAATACAAAAATAAATAAAACAAGGACTGAGAGTAATTGCGAGAGCCCACGCATTAGGGCTCATGAAAATTTTTACATAAAACTGAGAAGTAATAATTTGAACTGCATACAATAGTTAGCAATGTAGTTTACACTCTACTTATAAATATTTACGCCGAATAAAGCAAAACGTGCATGCTTTACTGTGTAGTAGGGTAACTGCTAAAAAAAGCGTTCATTACACTTCTGCTCCATTTGGTTACCTTTACCATTTCTCAACTAATTGACCCAACATTTAACTCGGAGCCTAGTTGTGAGCACTATTATAAATAAACAAAAAGGCTCTCTCGTATTACCATGCGTTACGCAATATTCTCTGGTGCATTGCAATTATGACTTGTCCAATGTCCTCAAAATTTGGCAGCGTGTTCATTCCTTGGAGATAATAATCGAAGGTAATTCCATTACCATTCTTTTTTAAGAGCGAGAGTGTCATTAGCTACATTAGGTGCCGAGAATCCTTAATATCTAGGAACTAGAAAAACAGAGTGAATTTATTGAACTAGATTGTGCTCATTTTTACTTTATCGAGATGGTTTCTTGACTCATTCTGTATACATCTTTCACCACAGAAAAGTGGCGCCTAACCCCGACGTGTATGACATGTTTCTGGCTGGTGAAATTAGTTCCACTGTATGCAACCCAAAAAATACATAGCTTTTACGATCGTATTTTAAATCCGGATGGCTCCACCCTATAGGGCGTAGATTTAGACACCAACTATAGTGCATATGTTCTCATAGGGTTTTACGTTTTACGGAATTTTTAGAAGTCGCTTGTGGCAGGCAGCATATTTGTTATCATTGAGCTGGAATGTTCGATGAGGCTCAAAAAATAGAAATACACACTAAACTAATTAACAAACATTCGCTAATTAACTGCTTAGGAAATTACATTACGACACATATTGCCATTTATGAATTTGGAATTTGGAATTTACGAATTCGCGATACGAGTTTGGAGATATGGCCATCAAACTCGCCATAAAAATGAACTGTTGTTCCATTTTGTTGCCAAAATGCTGTTTTGTACATTGAAGCACAAAAGTAACTGGAACGCCCATGGATTTCATCCCACACTTTGGTAAATATTATCTCGAAACTGGGGTCATTCAGGAAATTCGCTTCAAGTGGATGCGTCTTGCAATCTCACCGGCTACAATTCGTGTATTGCAATGTGTTCTGTAAAATAATTAACTAAGAAATTAATTAGTCAAAATTTGTTAATTAGTGGAATCTGTGTTTTGATTTCTCGTGCTTTTAATGTTCGCCTCTTGAGTAACCCAGCTGAACGATAAGAATTATGCTACCTGCCACAGGCGATTTTTAAAAATTCCGGAAAGCTCAATTTTGAACACCCGCAGTATTGATAGCTATTACGTGACGTCACGCAACGACCTTATCACCGTGTTGGGGCACCAACATGGCGACTACGAGCACTTCAGTCCAATCGATCTCATTGAAAGCTTTCACGTGACGTTACGGACCCAGCTTATCATCGTGTCAGCGAATCAACATGGCGGCTACAATGATGTCAGTGCAAACCATCTAGAGACACGATATGTATGTTCTACAAATATAATACATTTAGGGCAGTTACTCGGCACTGGTGACATGTACTGCCCCACCTTCTTGTCCGTCAGTGACAGTGTCGAACACAGTGTGTTGGGTCACGGATTTATTGCGTCCGTTCTGGGGTGATTGCTGGCTGGGGGCGCAAGTAGCAGTGACCCAAGTTGGCGTCAAAGAGAGAGAGAGAGAAATCACTTTAATCTAGGAGATTATAAAATCCATCGTTACTTTCAGTCCATCGAACTTCGCTGAAGAGCGGTACGTAACCAACGGAACACGCATGCGGTCTTTATTGCTGTGAAATATATTCATCTAAAAGCAGCACATATCTAGTGTCAAATACCGTATAACGCAAGTTGTTCTGGCGGTCAGTTTTGAACGCGGTTATCTTTGCATCCCAACTCAGTGACCCAAATTAGTGAGAAAACAGTTGTAGGCTTACAAACTAGAAACGCCGTGGTGGAATACTCTGAGAAACGTTAATTCGTTTAATTCGCTTTAATACGCCTTTTTATAGCCAAATTAAGGCGCCTGTATTCTTCTGCATCGAGCCTGCGTTACTGGTCAATACATTGTGGGCACTACACTATTGTGTGTACTGTTTCAGTATTGTTCTTTGAAATTTCTCGAAAGTGAGACACTTACAAGGCTATCATAAGTCGTGCACAATTTCAAATTGAGGACTTGGTAGCATGATAAAATTAAAAGCCAGAGGTACTAATTCTATCTTGAGCCAACGTGTCTCACCAATCCCACCACAAATGTAAGGTCGCGCGTGTTCACAGCAGCAATCTACTCTTCAAATGTCACTTTTACGGCTGACAGCCATTAAACGAGACTTGCGTAATCATAGATGAAGTGTACACGTTCCATCGCTCTTTGTGCGGTCCTTGAACAATAACTTGTTCTCGAGCTTCTTTGTTAAACTCCGAGTTTCCGCCCCATATGTTAGCACGGGTAGAATGCAATGATTGTATACTTTTCTTTCAACAACAGTGGTGTGTTCCCAGTCAGGAATTGGCAATACCTGTCGTATGCACTTTAACCCTATTTTATTCTTCTGTAAATTTATTTCTCATGATCAGGGTCCCCTGTGAGCAATTGGGCTAGATAAACGTACTCCGTTACCGACTCTAGAGGCTGACTGGCGATGCTGAATTCTTATTCACTTGACAGGCTATTGAAAATTATTTTTGTCTTCTCCATATATGAGCATATACCCAGCAGCTGAAGCTCCTAGGCACCGCTAGCACCGCTGGCGCAGGAGGTTGATAAGTAGATAGATAGATGGATTATAAATATATATATATATAGATAGATAGATATACAATGAAAGATAGATAGATATATAGACAGACAATGAAAACGCCCGAATTTTGCAAATAATTCTTCGCATTAAAAGGCCCCGCCAGCATGGAGGGCCTGCTCGACAAGTGTCATCGCGTAGATTGGCCATGGAGATAAATCAGTGGAGCGACGTCGCTTAAGCCTGGCTTGCCAGGTGTAGCTGCTTAATGTCATGCTCTCTTCAAGTTGTTTTTTTTTCTATCCTCGAAAACCATAATCTGGTCTCAAAAACACACATAGCCGTCCAATCGAACTACGATCAAACGGTTGCTGACAATCGCTAAACGAGAACGGTGACTCAAATGCACAAGTAAACCAAACTAATGAAACGTCAACCTCGCTCGCCTGTCACAAAACTGCAGCCCACAATGCCTAACGTCTAGCTTTATCTAGCCTCGGGCGCATGGTAGAAGACGAAAGCTAACACTGCACACACTTCTCGCATGTTCCCAGACGTTTCGCTCTTCGCAGCGATCCTTCCCATGCTTCTGTTTCACACCTGACTCAGAGCGTGCCCCAGAAGCGCAAATTGTAGAAAACGCTAGGCAGAGGAGCCATGCGCGCAATGCAAAGTGACCCTTTCACTCTATACTTTGTTGGGATAATTGTTGTGTACCAATGTGTGGGGCCAGCAAAACTTTCACGGTGACGGCAATAAGAAAATGGTGTCCCTCGATGATTGCGTAATGTCATCCTTCGTGAAAATTGTTCTAGCCAAACAGCAGTTGTTAACTTGGAAACAGGTCCTATTCAGTTCACTTGAGAGCCAAACTATGGTTTGAGCACAGTACGTATGAAATGGCTTACGAGAACACTTGATGACAATGCTAGCGACAATCACCGTGACAATATTGAAGACGATAAAGGTGTAATGACAATAAATGCAAACACGGTGGTCCGAAGACTACATTGGACCATGAGCAATCACATTTGGAAGAACTTGGACATTGTCTATTGAGATTATAGCAAGAACTAATGCAGTTAAACGGCCTGCACGATAAAGACATATACGATAGCTTGATGGAACATTTCATGAAATAGAAACAACACTCAAATTTACTCACCCTGTCAGCAAAAACAACATATCGGACGTCCACATATTCGCACGTGGTCTCGCATACAAGGCAAGCCTATCCAGTGTTTCTTCCCCCAAAACTTTCCCGTCATCTCTCAAAGCCAAATATTCTTCCTCTCCCTGTAAGATGTGTTTCGTTATGCAAAGCTATACAGACGCTCAGGCTACTCACCCTGTGATAAGTCATAACTGCTTTTAAACTGATAGAGCCAGGAGGGTTAAGGTTCTGGACAATCTCGTTCACCTGTAACCTCAGAAATCAGGAAAGTCAGCTTTTTGCGCGTATACAACAAAACTTGTTATAAGATGCCAAGAATTTGAGTAATTTCAGGTACTCAAGTGCAGTTGGGGCACTTCACAAGCAGAACAGGCAGATCAACAGTTGACATCCGCGTACTATATTTGTCTTAAGACATTAAAAAGATAGGAGTTGCACGACAGAATATCGCTCTTAAAACATTCAGGCGTGGGACCCTGGAGAGCTATTGAGTTGGCAGAAGTGCATGATACGACACGAAAATGGTGACAGCGACAATCTGAAATCTCCACTGCAAGGGAAGCATTATCAGTGGGAAAGACAAGCTTTTCCATGCATGCATCATTTTGTGAGGAACACCCAGGACTAAGAACTTTCCAGACGAAGTTCTAAAATTAGTTAGATGTGGCTGAATGGCGCAAAAGCCACTGTGGCTATGCTGAGCCAGGCGGTTGAATTATCAATAGTAAAAGCAGTCAAATTTGCATCGCTTCAAAACCTGATGCAATATCGTCTAAATATTTGAGCACATCTGACTACTCAGTTATCTCATATAAATGAAGTGGGCTGTAAAGATACGTGTATTTGTATTGTCACGAGCTCTTGCCATGGGCCACGGCTGCCGCGCAGACAACCGCATGGAAAAAAGAGGAGAATGACGTGAGCCAAGCTGCCTCGAGACCATGCTCGAAGCACTCTCGTCAACATTTGGTGGAGCTGTGCTGGGTAACTCACACCACCTACAACGGACCCATCAGCACAAGAACTACGCCGAAGCCGTCGCCTCGCCGGCCTTTCGCCATCGCGCTCAATCATGGCCGCCGACGAAAACACACTCACCAGCAGTGCCTTGGCGAGCCCAGTCCCTTTCCAGCTCTACCGAGAGCCACGCACGTTCTCGGCGAAGGCAGAGGAAGATGTGGATCAGTGGCCTACCCATAACGGAAGGGTAAGCCAATATAATAACTGGGACGTTGCCAGTCAGCTAAGGAACGTTGTTTTCTTCTTGGCCAGCACGGCGTTGGTATGGCACGACAACCACGCGTACGTGCTAACTACGTGGACACGCTTCATTCAAGAGATAAAGAAGTGTTTCGGTGACTCGGACGCAAAGAAGAAACGTGCGGAATCCACATTAGCCCGGAGAGTTCAAGTACCTTGCGAGACTTGCACTACCTATATTGAAGAAATTTTGAAGCTGTGCCGAACCGTGAACTGTCAAATGACAGAGGAAGATAAAGTGTGGCATGTCGTAAAAGAATAGCGAAAGAAGCGTACAACTTCTTCATTGGAAAAGAGAACTTGCGCACCGTATCAGAACTGATACGGCACTGGCGTACGTTCGAGGCGCTGAAGACTCGCCGAATTACACCAAAGTTTAGAGGCTTGTCAACGTACAGACCATAGCAAGTGTTGAGACGAGTCCTCCGCACCCAGAGCTTTCGTGCGCCATCCGCCAGATAGTCCGCGAGGAGCTCCAGCACCATGACGAACAGGCGCGTTATGCGGCGCCACGTTGCAGCTCCTCCATTTTCCAAGACACTCTTTGGGAACCCCCTTCGGCTACTTGGAACCACTCAGTGAACGTCGCGGATCTTAAGGGCTCCAGAGACGAACCGCATTACGACACGACCGAACCACCACGCAATGATTCGTCCCCTCAATGTTTTGATCCACGCCCATACAACTTTCGTCCACGAAGGCTTGCCTCTATCTACGACTTTCAGGGGGAAGGGCCTCGTTACCCTCAACCGATGTCTTCGGCAGAATACTTCAATCCGCATCCTGAAGTTCGCCCTTTGCCAGTGTATTACTTTTGCAGCATGCCTGGCCACATTGCTAGGTACTGTATCCAACGCCGAACATCGAACCCCCACGCCGACCCCACGCCGACCCCACGCCGACTATGCGGTCAAGCGGTCGTACACTGCGCACTCAGTTGCCAGGAGACTCCACTTCAGGAAGCCACTGCCGAGAGGACCGTCGCACCGCCCAGGCGACCTACTTTGGAGAAGCAAGAACCCGCAACCGCTACCGCTCCCCTTCCTCCGACCGTACTCTGACGCCACCACCAGCCTTCCGAGCCTCCCGACCACCATCCCATCGGCCGCGATTCACGTCACCGTCGCCTCGGCGCCGTTTCGTGTCGCCCCCGCCGGGAAACTAGCCAGCGCGGCCGACGGAGGTGAGGTAGAGCACAGCACGGGCCGATTTACATTGGGCGGCCCGCCCGAGCCCGATCAAAACTTTTATGGCGATACCCGGGCCCGGCCCGGGCCCGGAAATAATCTACGTTACCCTCCCGGCCCGGCCCGCCACCCCTTTACCTTAAGCCCGAGCCCGGCCCGAGCCCGACTCGAAACCGGCCCGAACCCGGCCCGAGACCGAAAGATACATGTTTTTCAGAGTTGAGAAGCCCGAGAATAACTCAAAGAAAGCCCGAGCCCGGGCCTGCGTCTAAAAACCCGAGCCCGGCCCGGGCCCGGGCCCGGGTCAAAAAGCACACGCCGTGCTTGAGCCCGGCCCGAGCCCGTGAAAAAACTCCTCAAAAGCACGGGCCGGGCCGGGCCCGGGCTTTTGGGTAAGCCCGGGCGCGTGCAGTGCTCTAAGGTGAGGTCGCTTGAAAATGTGCGCTGCCTAATCAACTGCCGCCAACTATTTCATGCTTAAGAAAGGTCTCTACAATGGCTTTAGTCGACACGGGAGCAACTGTCTCGGTCATGAGTGTGGGGTTTAAAGGCCTTCGGGACGGAAAGATATGTTTCGTTGGGACCAGTGCACAAGTTTCCGCGGAGTCAGTGGTGAAACATTATACCCGGTTGGTGTGTGTAATGTAATCTTGGGTGGGAGAGGTTTTAATGCAAAATTTACTGTTCTTCCTCGCTCCTCGCATGACATGATTCTGGGGATTGACTTTTTGCAATTGTGTGGTGCCAATGTTGACTGCCGGACGGGAGAACTAAGTGTCGACACCAGTGTTTCGCCTATGCTCTTTGAAGGTGCAGCTTGCCCGGAGAGTGTGTTTTGCATGTCTGATGATACAGTTGTGCCCGCCTTGTGCGCGATGCGTGTTGCCGTCGCCTGTTCATCTCCGACTCGTATCTCGTTCGGTGCTGCAGTGGAAGCTGTACATCGGAACTGCCTGAAGGAAAATGTCTTAGTTCCGCACTGCGTGGTCTCAGTGACCAATGAATGCGCGGGGCTGTGGGCGCGGGGCTGTGGGCGCTAAACTGTTCCACTGAAGCGGCAGTGCTACCTCAAGGCCTAAAGATTGCCACGTTTCAGGAAGACTCGCCTACATCGGCGGCAGTACTTACAGAGCTACCCGATGGAGGAGCAACCAGTGTCTCGAGCCCCGGGAGCTCGAAGATACTTTCCATGATTGATAAATCACTCAGTGATCACGAGCGTCGAGTGTTGATGTCCCTACTTACAAAACACACCACGGTATTTGACTTTGCGCAGTACGATGGCCCGCCATCGATTCATGCGTCCAGAAACTCGTCACCGCATCAACACAGAAGCCGCCCAGCCAATCTGACAATAACCCTATCGTGTGTCCCATCAGAACGCAAGATAGTCAGCGATCAAGTCCAAGAAATGATATGCAAAGCCGTCATTCGAGAATCATCTAGTCCATGGGCAGCACCCGTAATATTGGTGAAGAAAGACGGTACGTGGCGGTTCTGCGTTGATTATCGTCACCTAAACGCCGGTACTAAGAAAGGTGTATAACCGCTCCCACGAATTGACGATGCCATCGACGGCCTTTCTGCGGCATCTTACTGTACCTCTATTGATTTACGGTGAGGTTACTGGCAAATTCCTATGCACAAGGACGACAAAGAAAAGACAGGATTTGTAACGCCCGACGGACTATTTGAGTTTAACGTGATGCCTTTGGGGTTGTGTAATGCGCCCGCAACGTTCGAAAGGTTCATGGACACGATATTACGCTGATTGAAATGGGAAGTTTGCATGTGCTACTTAGACGACGCTGTGATCTTCGGGCGAACGTTTAGTGAGCACAACATACGTTTGGACTTGGTCTTGAACTGCTTGGAGAAAGCGGGTCTTGTGCTCAATTCGAAAAAATGCCGTTTCGGGGAACGACAAACTCTTGTGCTAGGACATCTCGTCGCTAAAGAAGGCATCCGACCAGATCCACAAAAGACTGCGGCCGTAGAAGCATTTAAGGTACCCAGCTCTGTCAAGCAGTTAAGAAGTTTCTTGGGCTTGTGCTCATACTTTCGCCGATTCATTCCCCAGTTTGCTGACATGGCTCATCCCCTTACACGCGTTCTCCAAAAAGGCGTTCTCTTTGAGTGGACTGCTGATTGCGACTCATCGTTTCGCCAGCTAATTCCTGTTGTTTCTGTTGACGTTCCAACAAATTCTTCGCCACTTTGATCCTTCATCACCAACTGAAATTCACACTGATGCCAGTGGCGTAGGCATCGGTGCTGTGCTAGTTCAGCGTATTGGCGACACTGAGCACGTGATCTCGTACGCTAGCCGGTCCTTGAGAAGCTCCGACCACAACTACACAGTGACCGAACAAGAGTGTCTGGCGGTCATCTTCCCAGTGAAACAGTTTTGTTCGTATCTCTACGGGCACTCCTTCACTGTGATAACGGATCATCATTCTTCGCTATGCTGGCTTGTGAATCTGCGGGATCCCCCAGGACGACTAGCGCGCTGGGCCCTCCGCCTACAGGAATACGATTTCGTTATTTGCTACAAAAGTGGCCGGCGACTTCCTGACGCTGATTTTCTCTCTCGGATGCCACATCCAACAACTGAATGCGATGCGGACAACTTTGATGCATACATCGCTTTTGTGTCCTCGGAATTTCCAGTTGTGGGTACCGTCATATACGAGCAGCACAAGGACGAGAGCTTACAACATCTTTTCGCGGCAGCACAGGAGTCACCTGCAGGCAGTCGCTTTCTCCTACGCGATGGTGGCGCGCTGTATAAGAAGCGCTACTCGACCACCGGAGCACGCTACCTTATAGTTGTCCCCAAAAACCTTCGCAGCCTATTATACGCCATGCACGATGACCCAACTTCCGGTCATCTTGGTTCCACACGTACGCTCTACAGGGCTCAAGAACGTTTTTATTGACCTAAGATGCGGAAGGATATCGAACGGTACGTCGCCAGCTGCTCTCAATGCCAGTGCTACAAGCGTCCTCCACAAGCGCCACACGGCCTGCTTCAAACAGCTCCCCCTTCTAGCGTCCCACTTTGTCCAAGTTGGTACAGATCTTCTGGGCCATTTGCCGCGATCCTCCAAAGTCAGTCGTTGGGTTATCGTTTCATAGATGACCTTACCCGCTATTGTGAGACCGCCGCGTTGCCATCGGCCACAGCTACAGAAGTTTCTAACTACTTGCTGGCTCACGTTATACTCCGACATGGACCTCCTCGCATAATAATCAGCGATCGTGGGCGACAATTTACCGCGCACGTAGTTGAAGAAACCCTTCGTCTGTGTTCATGTAACTCCCGCCAACCTACGCCCTACCATCCACAAACTAACGGTCTGGTCGAACGCACAAACAGAACGCTTGCCAACGTGCTGTCCATGTGCGCCGATCCGGTACACGAGAATTGGGACATCTTGCCTTTCATTACTTATACCTTCAATACCGCGAGACAGGAGACTACTGGTTACTCACCATTTTTCCTTCTTTATGCTCATCCGCCGCGCTACACCCTCGACACCATATTGTCCTACTTCGCTCATGAGAACGAGTCAATTGATGAGACCCTCTGTCGAGCAGAAGAAGCGCGACGCCTCGCTAGGCTACGCACCCTGGCATCGCAAGACCGGTCCAAGATACGCTATGGTGGGCGTCACCGCCACGTTTACTTCGATCCTGGTGACCTTGTGTGGCTCTGGACGCTGTTGCGGAAGCGTGGCTTGTGCCAGAAGTTTCTCGACCACTACGTCGGCCCGGACGTTATTCTGGAGCGCTTCAGAGAAGTGAAATATCGCATTGCGCGTCTCACGAGCAGTGGACGACGCTCGGCCAAGGCTGAAGTGACACACGTCGCGCGTCTGAGGTGTTACAATCCACGAGATGACTGACTCGCCCGGCGGGCTTGTCTGCCAGCGGGCAAATGTCACGAGCTCTTGCAATGGACCACGGCTGCCGCGCAGACAACCACATGGAAGAAAGAGAGGAGAACGACGTGAGCCAAGCTGCCTCCGGACCGCGCTCGAAACGCTGGCATCAACCAGATTCATCTGGTTCGACATCAAACACCTAGTGTGTAACAGTATAATTGACGATAGTATTATCACCTTTGTGTGGCGAGTTGTGGATATGCACGTAGAATGGGCGCCACTCTTACCTGTTCGTAGCATTTCTTTCTTGCACGTGCGTTTTTCCTAATTTGTAAAAAAATGGCCTGGGAGCTGTGTATCCACTATTTGTAATCGGCATACTAAATCTTCTGTATGATTCCAGCGATGGACGGTGGCGCCTGCCGGCCACCATCAATATGACCACGGGAGTTAGCATTTGATGTGATAGGACATAAAATTCTGCGCGCAGTGTACATGCCTCAGGCAACACAGGATGAAAGTTTTAAATTTTTTGTCAGTAGTAATTATTTCTACTCCATAGCAGTGAAGTGTTTGATCTAAGTGGTCATCGAATCTCCTATTAGATCAACGGCTGGCCCGTTTGGTATAAATGCAAAGTTTTTTGCTTTCAACTACTGTTTGTTACTACAAATAGCGCGAACCATCTCACACATTCGACTTAACAAGGTAAATGTATTTCAAAATAGCGACGTTCTTGGTGACATAATTCGTTATCGTGATATCATGAGACGGGAGATAGGGGCGAATATGGCTAAAATTTAATTATTTTCAAGAAATCACAGCGATGACGAGTACGGCCACCTTGACAAACGTTCTGGCTATGTTTAAATCAGTTTCCAGTTTTTCTTTTATTCAGGCAAGCAGAGGAATATTGCCTCAAAAAGAAATCATGTTAGAAGGAAAAAGTCCTTTGTCTCACCGACATGGTTCGTATACTGACTCTAGAGGAAAAGCTGGGCGAAAAAAGTGGGCGCCGAAAAGGTGCCGGCATGTTGCTACGACTCATTTTTGTAGTACTAGAGATATTCAAAATATTATGCAATAGGAAGCACTCATACGCAGCACGTAGGCACGAACAACGTTTGAAGTTCATTCGGTATATTTTTCAGAACGATCCGATGGCTATTTAGGAAATTTGGTTCCAAAATTTACGGTGTACAAAGGGCTGCGCTTGTAGGGGCCTCAACTACATGGCGCTACTGTACTGACGGAGGCTCGGGATCGCGTTGCTTACGCGCCTCGTCTTAATCGCATCTCGTCGTCTGCGCCTGCGCGCCTGCATAGGGTACCATCGTGGCTGCGTCCTTGCGGTTCCCGATTTCACTGCATGGTCTCTATGGGGAGCTTTTCCTCTAGAACAGGTTATATTACTTTATGGTCTCACCCCAAGCAGCCCGTTTAGCAATGATATCGTGACCAACTAGCCCACGTAGCAGTCTTACTCGCCCTATTAGAAAGAAAGTCGTAGGGAAGTAAACTTATTTGCAATGTTATAATCAAAGCGTGTTCTGGTCCCAAAGAAACAATTCAAAATCCTAGTTCAGATTTTTATATGCTGCAAGAAAGCTCATTCATCGCATATCTGTATATACTCGCCATTGTTTTTTAGAATGCCATGAGGCTAAGGCAAAATTTTGTGAAAATGATTTTTATATGTGCCTCTTTCAGAACATGATTTTCTGTCTGCTTGCTTCGAGCGAGTGATGAGTGTTTGAATTGCATTCAAATTATTCTGAATCGAACCGAATTATTTTATTAAAAATAAAAGGAGTTTAATTAGGGAAAGCTTATGCACTTGCCTTCTGAATAATGTGTCTAGCATCAGTTTCGGCTGCGCTGCGGTCCTCACCGAAGCGCTCGGTGAACACTTTGTCAACAATGAGGTACATGTTTATCTTGAAAGGTCCTATAAATAATGTAAAGAAGAACACAATGAGGGTAGAGAAATTGACGTTTCACTTACACAGATGACAATTAGCTCGTAGAGGGTTGAACTGGTCTTAAGGAAAGTCTCATTCGTCTTGACGGAAAAAGGCAGTCAGTCAGATTATGTATCCTAACTTTTCATATGGTATAGAAAAGCAGCATATTGAGTCAGTTCCCTTACAAAAAGCTTTCCTTTTCTTAACATGTTTTCTCTTGATTATTCCTTCGAATTAAACGGTTGTCATAGCTTTCAGCTGGTCGGTGTCATCCATGGAAAAACAAATGTTTAGCGCAAAATTTTAACCTAAGCGCACGTTGGCACGTAAGGATCATTAATGAGTGACAATACGGTAATGAAGGCATCGACAGAGTTATTCGTAATTGTCTCTGCAATCCGGTGATATTGCGCTGATGTAATTCTGATCAGATGTTGTGCAGGTATACGTATATAAATGCTGCAAATATTGTATGACCTTGGCAAAATGAGTATACAAAAGGCGTCACGTGACGGCATCTCATTCATGCAGCAGAGCGGTCAGGTGTAGTCGCACACGTGACTTTCACTTGACATAAAGCATTCACGGAGCCAAATTCACACTAGTAGCCAAATGGCAGTTAGTACAATGAATAGTTGCAGCTGTGAAGCTATTGTCATTGTCCCACCGAGAATTTCACGACACTTTCTTTCTAGCTTCACAGGTTTATTTCTCGTTTTGCTTACAAATAATTCTTAGTATCGACCATATAGATGAAAACGCAACAGAGATTTTTAGCGCTAATATCCACTCCGCCATCGCGACCTGTCGTTACAAACATGTCATGTGTCGTCGGCATGCTGTTGAAATGGTTTCGACTGTTAAACAACGACACACAACGTTATGAATATTTTGTAAAGTGTATTCTATGATGGTGGAAATTTTGTGAACCTATTGATTCCATCCCATGTTCAAAAAAGTGACGCTGCAGGACGCGCGTTCCCGCTGGCATATAACGGACCGCACCGTTGATTGGCGTGCAGGTTGCGCGCACGAGCTAACAAGTCGCAGCGCTGGATGGGCCATGACGCGTGCATTGCATGTGGAGGTTGGACACCCTGTCGGGAGGTGATAACGACAACAATCCTGTGCAGCCGGCGATGGGGCGCATCGTATGGAAGCCACGGGCCGCCGGGCAAAGTGCGGTCAGAGGCCGCAGAAGTGTCCGGTGGTTTGGTGAGGACGCCCGACGTGGGATGCAGCACAGCCGGCACCGCGACATTGCAAAAGCCGGCAGCAAGACGAGGACGTGAGGTGCATAGCGGCGAGGCGCCAACGTCCACGGAGACAGCAGCACAGGTGAAGACCCGCATGATGAGGGTAGGAGGTATGATCCATGCCAACAGCGCCGAGGACTGCACTGACAGCGGGGATATGGCCCATTCGATGTCGGGATTTGCAGAAAGTTATGGACCGTGTACGCGGCGGCGATAGCTGGCAAGGATGGAGACAGCGGAGTCGGTACGGTGCAGAGCTAGCGCGCCGGCTCGGAGGTGGGCTCAGCGGACGGCGTGGATGGATCGGGTCGATGGTCTGTCGGGGGCCGATTGGCAGGAGTGATGTCGCTGAGACAATCACGCTGACGTGTGGCACGGGATGCGCCGTTGGGTCGGCGATGTTTACAGTGCCACGTGTCATCGTCGGTGGCTATAAAGGTGGTTACGTATTCTGATTACGATGGCATACGGGCGCAGGAAGAGACGCTCTTGGTGCTGGCTGTGAGGGCTTCCAGCCATGTAGCCATGGCAGCGAGTCGTTTGGTGCAAGGTGCGTTCTCCGAATCACCGCTGGAGGAGGAAGTGACAGCAGCCCACGAGCCGTGCCATCGTCCCTACATTGACTTCGACATAAGGGTGAAGGCGGCGAGCCAAGCGGCGGCTGCAACGACTAGCGTGGTAAGCTCCCAGAACAGTTCTGCGCGTGCCAAGCTTGCGCCGTGAGCACGCTCTGCGCATCTTTATATTTCTCCTCGCTTACAGCCGGCACCAAGGCGCCGGCTGTGATCTCCGATCATAGCGTCCCCGCGTACGTGGGCGCCACACTCATCGCTTGCGACAAATACTTGAGATTGCTTGTAAATATATTTCGTAGATCTATAAGGTTCATACATGCGGGAGCTTCTGGTGGCGCACTTTCATTTTATGCTTCATTGAGGTGTGTGATAACCGCACATGCCTGTGGGAGGTTGAGTGTTTCCATAACCTGCCAACACTCGGACGGTGTGTACAGCCTCGGCGATAATATTCTTTCGTCCCAAAATCAAACAGTCGTACAATATTTCCTCGCCACACCACAATACTCGTACGATGGCGTCATAGCTTTGTGAGAGGTCCCCACTGGTCATGGTGTTCATACGGTGAGATGCCGATGTCAAAGCAGGAGAAAGAGCCGAAAGACTAGGTCAATACATCTACGTAAATATATTGAATATCGAACATACGGTAGTCTTTCATAGGTCGGCACACTCACCCATGAATGCACTTACTCACACTCACACGCGAGAGTGAGTGCCAGTGAGTGTGAGTGTAGCTGAGTGCGAGTGGGATTGAGTGCCAACGAGTGTGAGTGCAGGTGAGTGCGAGTGCGAGTACCAGTGAGTGCGAGTGGAACTGAGTGCGAGTGAGTGCCAGTGAGTGGAAGTGAGTGCGAGTGAGTGCCAGTGAGTGTGATTGGAGGTGAGTGCGAGTGAGGGCCAGTGAGTGGAAGTGAGTGCGGTGAGTGTACCTGAGTGTGAACGTGAGGGAGTGAGAGAGTGTGAGTGGAGGTGAGTGTGAACGTGGCTGAGCGCTGTGATTGTGAACGTGGTGAGTGCTGTGGGTGAGTGGAGGTGAGTGTGGACGTGAGGGAGTTTGAGTGCAGGTGAGTGTGAACCTGAGTGAGTGTGAGTGGAAGTGAGTGTGAACGTGGTGAATGCTTGAACGATAAGCAGCAGTGATATCGGTTCATCTTGCTTGCGGAAAAATGTAAGCACTTTGTGTGTACAAGCTCACTAGCGCTGATGACTTATCGCGCTAGCAGATTTGCAGACGAAGATAGAAACCACTCAATAAGGTAGTAATAATCCAAGGTTCAGGCATAAGTGAGACAACGTATAGTGAAGTGAGCGGTTACATTATATTGCGATAGCAATTATATGGATACTCCAAGCGCACTTCTTCCGTGGTCGTGGACGTCGCTGTGAGGTGCCGTATAAAGTCCAAAGACGGTGACATCGTCGCCTCGTGGCGGTGGTACGCTTTATGTGCGAGTGAAAGCTTGGGAGAGTCAACCGACGCTTGCTGTGCAATCACTCGCGCACGTGGGAAGACGGCGCGCTTCTTTTGGCACGCGCGAGGCACGGGGGGTCACGCCTTACTCGGCCGGCAGCCGCGCGGGCGTGGTATACATATCTTGAAAGCAATCTGTGACGTGGAAAAGGAGCGCGCCCAAGCGGGCCCCATCTTCAAAGCGATTTACGACGTGAACAAAGCTCGACTAGAGCCGGAAAAATCGTATGCGGTGTGTTTTGGACGTTTACTTCGAGTTGAGGCGAGAAGCGGCACGAAGGTCAATCCGCTGGGGGCTTTGCCGCGCCTCCTCACCCCAGCGTTCTGACAGCGAGTTTCCGCGGTCATCGAGCGAGATGTGTACATGTTTACCTGTGTACGCGTTACACCGTGATCGTTAATTTAGTTAGTAAGGAATGCATACAAGTTTATACGACCTATAAATCTTCCATTTTTATCGCTATCGAGGCTTCGCCTTTCGAGTGAAACTGAAACATTTTTTTTAATACGCCTGAGAATATGGATGGACTGGAACGCTCATGGCAAACATATCAAAGTCATGAATGGCAAATTTTGCCATGACTTCCATTGAGTGAAGACGCCTAATCTTGTGTGATTTGGTACAGCTTCGCTGGTCATCCGCCTTCAGAGGGTGGAATGGGTCCTCATTTTTTTTAACCTTTGCTCTCAAACGTACACGTACGTACAGGCTCCGATAAACAGGTAGATCGGAAGAGGAACTAGCTAAGTTAGCACGCTCGCATACATGAGAAAAAGCGAAGATGCAATGATAGATACCGCTTTGTTCTCCCTTGTGTGTGTTTCGACGTTAAGTGGGTGACTAAGTATACTGACATTCAATCTCTCCCTCTATTTTCCGCTCTCTTGGCTGAATCCGACCGAAGGGGAGCTTAGTGAGCAAGAGCGGCAAGCAAGCACACGTCTTTTGTTAAAGACAGAGATAGGCAGATAGAGGTTGGGGCTGTAACTGCATTTATTAAAAACAGTGAATTGACCAGCGTTGATTGTCGGCAAAGCGAGATTTGGGTAATCGTCTTTTTCATTTTAGTCGCCCAGGTGCAGCAGCGCCACGATTGTTGTCGTCGTCATTACTATGGCCCAGTGAGAAACAAAGCAATTAGCCATCTTGACGACTCAGGCTGACGTGCACGCGGCTGGAACTCGACCAAGTACTTTACCTTTGTTCATTGGCGCAGCAAGAGCTGGGGCTGGTTGTGGGGGAGGAGGGGTTCAACTCCCGACCCATCCCAAAAGTTTTGCACTACTTTGTATGCACATATATTCGCGCACACATGCAGACACACACACGCACTCGTATAGGAGGTTGCTACATGACACCATGAATAAATTGAAACAAAAACTTCAGTCGTGCTAGTTTTGCCCTACTTTGCAGTGTTAATAAACCAGCTCTCTTTAACAATTCAGCCAATGCATCCGTAAACTTGTATTTATTATAAACAGCCTTATTGCCTTCCTCTGCACCCCCTCCATTCTTGCAATGAGTTATTTTGTGTACGGAAACCAAACTATATTGGCGTATTCAAGCACTGGTCGATTAAGCATTTTATAGGCCAGCAGATTTGCATCTGGGGGCGCTGGACGAAGGCGCCTTCTCAGAAAGAAGAGTCGCTTTAGTTCTCATCATGTACATTGATTACAGAGTTGCTTTAGCGCTCAGCGTGTACTTTAATTTCCACTTGAGGCTTTTTTGTTAACATCGCTTTCCAATCGGACAGCGTGCGTTAAAATGACGCCTAAATATTTACGCTGAAATACACAAGTGAGAAGTGATTCATTCATAATGTAAGTAAAATCAAATATCTGTTTCTTTTTACTTACTGTTAGCGTTGCATTTAGGGTCATCTGCCACTCCTGACACCAAGAAAAGGCTGAATTTTAACAGCGGAGCGGTTCAAGCCGGCTGTTAGACCGTCCCTCGCGTACAAGAAATGTGGGCCGATCCTAGCGGTTGTGCAGACAGGGTTCAAGTGCAATGGCGTATACCCCTGTGAACTAGCGAAGCTGAGCCTGGCTATGTCAGCTAAGCTTGGTTGGGACTATTTAAGCTTAGTCAGTCATCGATAGCCAATCGATAGCTAATCACTAGCTACTCGATCAATAATCAATAAGTTCTGGTAAATGATGGGGACGATTTGGTAGTGCTTAGCATAGCCCAAATACGTCGCCAATACCTTGAGATAGCCAATCAATAGCCAATCAATACCTAGTCGATAATCAATCAATAATCAATAAATTCTGGGAAACGCTGGGGATGACTTGTTAGTGCATAGACTAGCCCAAAAGCCAGGATTAGCTAGGCTCCCCTGTCTCTTTAGCAGTGCGCCTCCAGTGCAAGCTACGCGAATTTTTGTACATGGTGTCACACTGCGGTTAATTTCTCAGTACGATATACAATAGCCAGTGAATAGACGGATGTTTCTATGTAATCGGGCAGGCAAATCTTTTATGTGTATTAAAAACTAAACTGGGCCCAAAGCACAGCCTTGGCGCACTCCCAATGTAAGAGGTGCTGAATTGGAAGTTTCGTTTTGAATATACACGAATTGTGAGCGATATAGATCGGCACACTCACTCATGAGTGCACTCACACTCACTCGCATTTTTTGCACAGGCGTGAGTGCGTGTGCGAGTGAGTAAGTGCCAGTGAATGTGAGTGGATGTGAGTACCAGTGAGTGGAGGTGAGCGCAAGTGTATGCCATAGAGTGTCAGTGGAGGTGAGTGCCAGTGAGTGGATGCGAGTGCGAGTGCCAGTGAGTGAGTGGATTTGAGTGCCAGTGAGTGAAGTTGAGTTCGGCGAGTGAGTGTGGCGAGTGAGTGCCAGTAAGTGTGAGTGGATGTGACTGCCAGTGAGAGGTGAGTGCGAGTGAGTGAAGGTGAGTGCGAGTGAGTGCCAGTGAGTGCAAGTGGAGGTGAGTGAGCGCCAGTGAGTGTGAGTAGAGGTTAGTGGCAGTGTGAGAGGAGGTGAGTCTGAGTGAGTGGAGGTGAGAGTGAGTGAGTGCCAGTGAATGTGAGTGGGAATGCGAGTGAGTGTGAGTGGAGGTGAGTACGAGTGGGAGTGAGTGCCAGTAAGTTTGAGTGGAGGTGAGTGAGAGTGAGCTGAGTGAAGGTGACTGTGAGTGGGAGTGCCAGTGAATGCGAGTGAGTGCCAGTGAGTGTGAGTGGAGGTGAGTGCGAGTGTGAGTGAGTGCAAGTGCGAGTGAGTGCCAGGGAGTGTGAGTGCAGGTAAGCGCGAGTGCGAATGAGTGCCAGTGAGAGTGAGTGCAGGTGAGTGCGAGTGAGCGTGAGTGCAGGTGACTGCGAGTGGGAGTGTAAGTGAGTGTGAGTGTAGGTGAGTGTGAGCGAGTGCCTGTGAGTGTGAGTGGAGGTGAGTGTGAGTAAGTGCTAGTGAGTGTGAGTGTAGGTGAGTGTGACTGAGTGCCTGTGAGTGTGAGTGGAGGTGAGTGAGTGTCAGTGTGTGTGAGTGCAGATGAGTGCGAGTGCGAGTGAGTGCCAGTGAGTGTAGGTGCAGGTGAGTGCGAGTGCGAGTTTTGGCGCGTAAAAGTATTAAGAACTGGTTTTGGCACGTAAAACCGCAGACTAAAGAACAAGAAGATTATTTGTCAGATATTTCGAGAATGGAGGTAGCAATACGTTTTGTGACAGATTATTAAAAAAATGGCTAGTTTGACACGAAACATTTTTGAGCAATCGTAAAGTGATGAAACTTTGTCCAGAAGTTACGGCTTTTAATGAGACCGCATATCTTGTATGGGCGGTGACTCGTTCCAAGGTGATCAAGGGGACATGCACGCAGTTACGCTGAAAAACTTAGCTAAATGGACTGTGTGCTGCAGTTGTGATGGTCTCTTTTATAAAAATTTATCCAGAATTCATTCATGGAATTAAATGAATGTATGGAATGCTCATGAGAAACTCTTGTATTGATCCTTATTATGTGCTGTTTCATAGCGGTTATAACTTCCCATCTACAAGCGTGCAAATTCAGCCACCCATGATGATGATGATGATGATATTTGGTGTTTTGTGGCGCAAGGGCCAAGTGTGGCCAAAGAGCGCCAAGACAATGAATGGTATGTTTGCCATGATCAGTGAGTTCCGATGACAGGATGCAATGTGGCTGTAAAGGGGCCTAAGAACAAATCACGGTATAGAAGCGTAAAAACATATATCGAATAGAATTATGGCAGTGACGTGTGGAATGATCTATGGGTAGTGAACAGATGAGAAATGGTCATAGTGCTTAGAGTATTAAGAATATAAAAGTAGCACGACGCCTACAGGAAGCCTTTGTAGACAAAGACCAGGAGGCACGTGCTTTATTTAAAAAAAGAAACGCAGCAGCGGCCTCTCCAGAGAGGCCGTGCTACAAGTCACCTGCATATATAACACGAAAGTTAGGTATATCCTTTAAAAACGCGATAACGGATTGGTATTTAAAAAGAGGTTCATTGCCCAAAAACATACATGGATGTAATGGTAGGTTCTGCCGTAATGATAATGAAAAATGTATTTTCCTCTGAGGCTCCAGTTCAGGGCATTGCAGGAGGACGTGAAGTACACTGAGTGGCTCGCCACATTCATCACAGACAGGCGGATCGCCACCGGACAATAAGTATGCGTGTGTACTGTATGTGTGTCCTATTCTGAGTCTGCAAAGTGTAACTTGTGTGCGGCGTGTCTTCGATTCTGGTGGCCAATGAGCGAGATGAGGCTTGATAGTGTGTAATTTGTTGCTCGTTTCTCTGTCCCACAGACGTTGCCAGTAGGCCCTGACCTTTTTCTTGAGAAAGGGTTTTAGGTCCATTACAGGGACAGCTATGGGTGAAGTGGCAGCGTCTGTTTGAACGGATGTGGCTAGCTTGTCGGCCAACTCATTCCCTTCGATGTCGCGGTGCCCTGGCACCCAGCAGAGCACAATTTGCTGCTTCGATATATACGCGGTGCAAATGGTGGAATAAAGAGCTACAATTACGGGGTTTCTGTGCCTTAGAGTTTTTAAACATTTCAATACGCTCAAAGAGTCAGTATAAATGACTGCCTTGGGTATGTCTAACTGTTTGATGTGTTTAACCGCCGCCAGGATGGCGTAGGCCTCCGCTGTAAAGATGGTTGTATTTGGGTGTAGAGCTCCCGCAGCCGAAAAGGATGGACCGACCGCCGCGTAAGACACGCCAGCGAGCGACTTTGAAGCGTCAGTAAAATATTCTGGACAAGAGTACTTGTGCTGCAATTCGAGGAAGTGCATACGGATATGTACGACCGGCGCATGCTTTGTGACCTCAATGAAGGACAGATCACAGTCAATCAGATGCCACTGCCATGGCGGCAGCTGTACAGGAGGGGGCATGACATTGTGCTCGTGGAGCGACACATTCATTTCTTCGGCAAGACTTCTTACTCGCAGTGCGTAAGGCCTTCTCACGGAGGGGCGGTTCTGAAAGGTTTGGGCACTGGACAGATCATTTATGGTTGTGTAGGTAGGGTGCGTATTGTTTGAGTTCACTTTTAGGAAATATGCAAAGGATAAGTACGTTCTCTGCAGATGGAGTGACCATTCATTTGATTCAGCGTAGAGGCTTTCTACGGGGCTTGTTCTGAACGCACCTGTAGAAAGGCGGATACCCAGATGGTGGACAGGGTCCATCATCTTCAAGGCGCTCAGCGTCGCAGAGTCATATATAATGGAACCGTAGTCTATACGGGATCGGATGAGGCTCTTTTAGAGATTCAACAGACATCTTGTGTCACTACCCCACGCAGTGCGAGACAACACTTTCAGGATGTTCATTGTTTTCATGCACTTGTTTCTTAGGTACTTTAGATGTGGGATAAATGTTAGCTTCGCGTCTAAAATTACGCCCAAGAATTTGTGTTCTGTTTTTACAGGTAGACCCTCACCCTGCATCTCGATGTTGGAATCAGGGTGCAGACCTCTTTTTCTGGAAAAGAGGACGCATGTGGACTTTTGTGGGTTAAGCCTAAATCCATTCTCGTCTGCCCATTTACATAGTTTGTTCAGACCAAGTTGAACTTGTCGCTCACAGATTGCAAGGTTACATGAGGTGAACCCTATCTGTACATCGTCGACATATACTGAATAAAATATGTTGCGTGGGATGTACAGACGCAGAGAGTTCATTTTTATGATAAAAAGGGTGCAACTGAGCACACCACCCTGTGGTACTCCAGTTTCCTGCACATATGGTGCTGATAAGGCATTACCCACACGGACACGGAATCTGCGGTTGGACAGGTAACTTTCAATGATATTCAGCATATTTCCACGTATTCCAGAGTGTGCGAGGTCTCTCAGTATTCCGAACCGCCACGTGGTGTCGTATGCTTTTTCCATATCGAGGAAAACAGACAGGAAGAATTGCTTGTTGACAAAAGCCTCACGAATCTGAGCATGTATGCGTATCAGATGGTCAGTGGTGGATCGGCCATCACGAAACCCACATTGGTATGGGTCAAGCAGCTTATTTGATTCTAGGAAATGTATCAGACGGCGGTTTATCATCTTTTCGAAGACTTTGCAGATGCAGCTTGTTAGAGCTATGGGCCGATAGCTGGATACGGACGATGGGTCCTTGCCCTGCTTTAGGATAGGGATCACTATGGCCTCTTTCCAGGCAGAGGGGATCTCGCCGGAGGTCCATATAGAGTTATAGAGACAAAGAAGGGTTTTCTTCGTTTCACTGGACAGGTTTTTCAACATTTCGTATAGTATGCGGTCAGAACCTGGGGTAGATTGTTTGCAACAGGTGAGTGATGCATGCAGCTCTGCAAGAGAGAAAGGCAAGTTATATTGCTCGTTACCGGTGCTCTTTCGGTCTAGTTTTTGTTTTTCTATTGCTGTTTTGTATTTTATAAATGCTGGAGAATAGTGTGATGAACTGGACACATGTTCAAAATGTGCACCCAGATGGTTCGCTTGGTCCTCCAGGCTGTCTCCCTGCGTGTGTACCAGGGGAGGCGGATTTGTTTGTCGCCCTCTTACTCTATTGACCCTGTTCCAAACCTTGGCCTCATCCGTGTACGAATTGATGCTTGATAAGAATTTTTGCCAGCTGTCTCTTCTGGCTTGTCTGCGCGTTCTCCTACCTTGGGATTTTGTTTTCTTGAAATTGACGAGGTTTTCAGTGGTAGGAAAATCGCGAAGCTGCCTCCATGCTTTGTTCTGCTCCCTACGTGCGTTCCGGCATTGTTCATTCCACCAAGGGACACGGCGTTTGCTAGAAAGTCCACTTGTTTGTGGAATACATTTAACAGCTGCATCAATTATGAAATTAGTGAAATATTCAACGGCACCGTCCATTCCGAGTGATGAAATGTCTGCCCACGAGAGCGTACTGGTAAGTGTTTGGAATTTCTCCCAGTCCGCTGCATCGACCTTCCACCGGGGAGCGTGTGGTGGAGATTCGTATTGTCTTGGTGTTCTCAGCAGTATGGGGAAATGGTCGCTCCCATAAGGGTTTTTTATAACTTCCCATTCAAGTTCAGGAAATATAGATGGAGAAGCTATGCTGAGATCTATAGAAGAAAAAGTTTTGTTTGCAAGACAATAATATGTAGGTTCTTTTTTGTTCAGCAGACACGTACCGGATGAGAAAAGAAAATCTTGAATTAGACGGCCTCGCACATCGATGCGAGCGTCGCCCCACAGATTGTTGTGTGCATTGAGATCGCCCAGAACAAGATAGGGCTCTGGCAATTCGTCTATCACGGACTGAAATTCGTGTTTGTGTAAGCGGTAATGTGGGGGTATGTAAAGCGAGCAAATTGTGACGAGTTTGTTTAGGAGAACAAGTCGGACTGCCACTGCTTCAAGTGGCGTTTGCAGCTTCAAACGTTGACACGCTATGCTTTTGTGAATTATAACGGCAACACCGCCTGAGGATGCACGAGCATCATTGCGGTCTTTACGAAACGTAACATACTGTCGGAGAAAGTTCGCATGTTCCGATTTTAAGTGAGTTTCCTGTACACACAGCACTTTTGGATTATGTTCGTGGAGAAGTTCTTGTACATCATCGAGGTTCCTAAGAAGGCCTCTGATGTTCCATTGTATGATTTGTGTATCCATACTGAATGTAAATGGGTGCTGTGTGTACTAAAAAAGGAAGTGTTGCCTTAGATTACAGAGCCCTTTCCAGGCCCTGTAACGCGGGATTTGTCCTTTCTGAAGCGGTCGAGCGAACCTCGCCGCTCCTTAGGCGCTTGGTGCGCCGTCAGGATGGGTGTGGTGTCCATTGCCTCTTGTGAGGCGCCGGACACGCGCTCTTGCGAGCGAGAAGTTTCACGAGAAAGTCTCGCCGCGAAGGACGAGACATTTGCGCCCATCATCCCGGAGGTCGATGGGGTTGCCTTTGGGCCTGAGCTGCGCCGGCTGTTGCCAGCGCCAGCAGGGGCCCGTGAGGGTGAGGCAGCCTTGACTGCACCCACCGTGGGAGCTGCTGGCGGGCCTGCAGGTTCGTTACGCGTAGCGCAGGCTGCTACCGAGGGCTGTTGTGGTGCCGGCAACCCTAGGGTAACCGGGCCTGTTTGCTGGTTGGGTGGAGTAGACTTCGCTACTTCCACCCTAGGGGCAGGAGCCACAAGCGACAGCTCGCTGCGCGCGGGCTGGGCAGGTGGCAATAGCCGCTGCGACGCTGCCCCTTGACGCGCCGCATCAGCGTAAGTGGTCGTGTGGAATGGTGAGCACCTTTTGCGTGCTTCCTTAAACGATATGTTTTCACGGACTTTGAGAGTGATAATTTATTTTTCTTTCTTCCAGTTCGGACAAGACCGGGAGTAAGCTGGATGCTCACCATCACAGTTTACACAGTGAGGTGTCGCTTCACAGTTGTCTGAGGCATGACCTTGGGTTCCACATTTCGCACATGTAAATCTGCCACGGCAGCTCTGCGAGCCGTGGCCAAATCTTTGACATTGGAAGCATCTTCTGGGATTAGGAATGTATGGCCTGACAGCTATCTTCGTATATCCGGTTTCTATGGTTTGTGGCAGATCGCAAGTGGCAAAGGTCAGGATGAGGTGTTTTGTGGGAATTTCTTTATTGTCTCTTCTGATAACGATGCGCTGTACGTTTGTTACGTTTTGTTCTTTCCAGCCTTCCAATAGTTCGGTTTCGGACAAGTCGATGAGATCTGCATCAGACACTACTCCACGTGCTGTATTCATAGACCGATGCGGTGAAACGGTAACAGGTATGTCGCCAAATGCCACAAGCTTGTTTATTTTACTGTGCTGTTCTTTATCACGGATCTCAAGGAGGAGGTCCCCGCTCGCCATTTTGGTAACCTTATAACCAGGGCCAAGGGCTTCAGTAAGGCCTTTTGCGACTAGAAAAGGTGATACGGTTCTAGCTGGTTTTTCAGTTTTTTCGCTGTGAACAACTTGGAAACGGGGAAAGGTTTCTCTCGGTTTGAATAGGCTCATTAGTTCTTCGGTGCGTCCCCTCTTGTGAGGGTGACGATCAAGTAAACGGGGAAATGCAGGCGTTCCCATATTATTTTCGTTTATTTCGGCGGCAATGGCGGCCACCCACCACGGAGCCCAACTAGGGGACGCTGCAGCACTTAACGTGTAAGGCTGCAGACGCCAGCCGTGCATTGCTGCTATAACCCAATATAAAATACCCAAGAGAGGGCACATACACAGGGTTAACCCAAGCCACCTATGAAAATTAGGAAGTGACAGAAGAGAAGAGATGATAGGATAGTTAAAGAAAGGAGATAGGAAAGCAAAAGGTTGGAGAGGGGGATAGGAAAAGGCGACCACCGATTTCCCCCGGGTGGGTCAGTCCGGGGGTGCCGTCTACGTGAAGCCGAGGCCAAAGGGGTGTGTTGCCTCTGCCGAGGGGCCTTAAAGGTCCAAACACTCAGCGTCGGCTCAACCCCCAGGATCCCCTTTTCCCCGGACACGGCTAAGCCGCGCACGGTTAGACGCGGGAGGGTCCAACCCTCGTGTGCTCGGGTACGTGGTGACGCAACTCACCAAACGCCTGCTTGCGCAGACGCCCCTGCGGGGAAATTCAACCACCCAGGGGTAGGGAGAACATTGTACTAAAATCTCAACGCTGGAGTACCGCCAACCGTGGCACATTAGAGACACGATGAAAGAAGGTATCCTCCACCGCAATAAAAATTGACCATGGAGGGCATCGTTGCATGGAGAAGGCAACAAACACGTTTCCCCACTGCATGTTATAGCACTGCCCATACTACATGTCACCCCGACCCTGCCCCCCCCCCCCACCCCAGAAAAAAAAAACCTTAACCCCATATACTAGAGCTGAAGGCGACCCTGCTAGGCAGCTCGTGCCTTGAGCACCAAACTGGGAGATAGGGCGCTACATGTTACGAGAGAGAGAGAGAGAAAACTTTATTTTCTTGTTGGGTGGTGTGGTGAAAAGGCCCTCAGTCCAGAGCCTCGCTTGTGGCATTCTTCAGTGCAGCACCGATAAACGCCGCAAGGTACCATTGGTCGTCGGTGCTGGTGGCTTCTGCCAGCCACCCGGCATGGGGTCTAACTTTTAAGGGAAAGATTTGTAAGGGCTGGCAGGGGAGGTGGGGGTGCTTCAAGGGCCACAGGATATGGTATGTGTTTGGGTGTTCGCCACAGTGTCGGCACGGTGGGGGATCCTCAGGTAAGAGCCCGCGGAGGAGCTGCATTCGCGCTGGCGTAGGGAGTGTTTCACTTTGGGCCTGACGGATGAGTGCACCCTGATCACGGGTGAGCTCGTTGCTAAGCTTTGGAAACTTTTGCCTTGCCTCTTGATAAGGCCGCAGAATCAGAGGAGCCCACCTTGTCGTCTGGGCTGCTTGCGGAATGTCGGGCGCCTGGTTCAGAGTCTCGCTGGCGAGCTGATTAGCCCTTTCATTTCCCGGAATCCCGTCGTGACCAGGTATCCAGATGAATGCGAGGCCCCTGTAGGTGCTGTTGCATAAGTGTGGAAATGTACGCCCATGACATCGTTGTGCAAGTTTTTTCTGCAAGCCGCTATGGAGTCGCAAATATGATTCGTGGGTAGGCTGAGTTGCTAGGAGGCAAATGTTTGATCGCGATTGCGATGGCCATCAGCTCAGCTAAGGTTGGATCTGTGTCTGGGAGTACCGCCGTCTGTATAGTTTTGAGGTTAATATTCACGAACACGAGGAACCACGGCTGACGAAACTGAGGAGGCAGCTCACGTGGGGACGATCTTCTTCGCCAGCTTCTTAAGGGGGACTGGATAGCAAACCTAGGTGTTCAGCTACTACGGCCTCTAACTTTGTTATTTTTTATTCAAATTCAATTAAATTTCCAGGCTGTTTGCAATTACCATTGAATAAATGGTTTTAAATTTGGTGCGTAAATACGTAACATTTCTTAAAATATGTAAACATACTTTTCTATTTGTTGAAGGAAGGTTTTTAAAAAATTCTTAATAGGTACAAAGGTAAAAACCTATGTGGTTCTTGGACGTGCAGTGGGTGTTGTTCTGACCTAAAAGAATAACTGTAGGTTTAACCATTGTTTAGTAAAATAATTTTCTGGGGACTTCAAATTTATGGCTTTTGCTTAAACAAAAGCTTTCATAAAAGCGAAATTCCGCTGCAACACATCTTATTTTATTCATATTCCGCAGTGTTTAGACGCAACCAAGGACGAAAAAAAATCAGGACAGGAAAGAGCGTCAATGTTTAGATGCAACAAAGGACGGAAAAAAATCTGGACAGGAAAGAGTTTTTTTTTCGTCCTTGGCTGCGTCTAAACACTACGGAATAAGATGAACCAACTAGCCCAGCAACAAGTCCTGATACGTTATTTTATTCAGTAGGAGCCGATGGTACTGAGGAACATTTCACAAAAATTACCATGTAAAAACCACAGTGGTTACACAGAAAATGTTCTTTTTCTGTGCAGAACGAGGTGTAAGAATGCGGGTGTAGTAATGGCGGGAACGCGGACGCAAAGAAATGTTCGCGCGCGCAGTCCCGCGACTGTCATAGCCCCTTTTGGCCGCGTACTAAAATGCTGAAAGCAATAATTCAGCTAGATCCACTATCTTTCTGAATGGTTACATAGGTAAATACCTATGTAACCATGGGCGCGAGCCCCCATCTCCTGCGTTCTCAATCTCATCGTCGTCTTCAGTTTTCTTCACACTCCCGCGGCCGCTTCTCTAGGCCCGTTCCGTACAGAGACTACTGTTCATTTACCATTGACATATTGTTGTGTAATTGATGAATCAACGGCCTTTCAACAAAATTTCAAAAGTCATTGAGTTCGCTCAACAGTTCCACAATAATGTTACCCTTGAGAGTTTCTCAATAAATAATTTAGTGGGTAATTTGTGTTGATTTTGAGTAGTTTTTTTGTGGCGTTTAGTTGGGGGTTGTAGTTGTAGTTGGGGTTGCAGGTTTTTTACGTGGGGTGATGAAGTTAGGAAATTTGCAGGTGCTAGTTGGAATCATATAGCGCAAGACAGGGGTAAGTGGAGATCACAGGGAGAGGCCTTCGCCCTGAAGTGGACATGAATAGGCTGATGATGATGATGAGGAGGAGGAGGAGGAGTGTTTTTGGAAGGAAAAATTACCTCGCATATGAAGGCGACATTTGAAACTTTATTAAGAAGCATTCTTTGCCTCATTCTTGTCACTTTGCGGTAGGACGATGTTCTTGTGTCGGCTCGTTTTCATAAAAAGAAAACAATGTGTGACCGACGGTGGCATCGAACGTTGGCCGTCGAGGCAAGCAGTACAGTGCTCTAACCTTTATGCCACGAGCGCACGCATACATCTCGCATTCCAAAGCCAGTCAGCTCGTTGAAACGGCCAGTTCCCCATGTTACTTCCTCGTCTTCTTGCGACAGCTCGCGATTTGAGTCGCCTTGTTAGACTGTACTATCTCCGCGACCAGCCCACTTTCGTAGCCGTTTACGCTACGTAGAAACTGCGACGTGGAGCGAACTTCATCATCGCCCACAAGTGACTTGTTCGCCGGCGTACAAATGCAATCGTCAAGCCATAGGCGTGATATAAAATTCACACGTTTTAGGGAGCAAAAGATTTTGAAATGCACTTGCAAACACGGTGACTGCGTGCAGTAGACACGGGGCAGCGCGGGTGGCGGCGATAAGGCAGGCGCCGACAAGCGACGACGCTACCTTTGAGCGTGGAGCCATGGGATGCAAGCGCGCATAATTTGTAAACATACACTTGAGAGGTCTTCGAATTTCCAGTGCCACACCCTCTGTCTCGAAACCATAATATTTTTTATCCAACGGTCGCGGTACTAGAGATCAAACAACGAACGCGCTTTGAGATCACAGCGCGTTGAAAGAGTTTCGGATTCAGCAACAGCTGCAACATTACGACAGCTAATGTTGCGGCTGCTCCCGACACTCGCCTTCAAAGAAGCATGCGATAAAATTCTTGCCATAGAAGCCTCGCCGAACTATCGTCTCCCAAGCCTGCAGCTCTCGTATGTTCAGTGAAAAAACGAAGGCCAAAGGGAAATGAAAGAAATAAAAACAAAAGTTACGCGCTCACATTAAAGCTTACTTCTCACCGCGTCATCTGCAAAGATGCTGCAAACTGTTTTAAAAGGAAAGTTGTTGTTCGTAAAAACAAAGAAATTTGTAATAACTTTCACTCCTAGGTGGCGCAATGAACGCCAAACCAGTGTGTGAGTGTGTGCCTACGTGCGTGACCGTGTTTTGAGCAGTCTTTTTGCAAAAGTACCATAGTGTGCGGTGAGTTTCATAGTCGCAAATTTGTTGGTCGTATTATTTATGATTTACGCTACAAATTAGGTTGTGATTTAAAAAATTTATGATGTTTCGTGTGAACAAAAGTGATCAATAATTACTCATGGATTTTAGCAGTTATTATTGTTGGAACGGCTTTATTAACTGATTACGATACTGACGCTGAGAACGGTTTTCGGCTCAGTTACTTGATTACACGGGTGCGGTAGTTCGCGCCGCGTGCTCTTTGGTGGAAGTATTTTTCTTTTGTTTTTGGACATTATGACGCACGTTTTAGTGAATAGGCTCTATGATGATAAGTAAGATGTTTATCCTTTGAAGTCCTTGGTTGACGCAGCTACTGGTCTTCGGCTGATGTTTGAGCCTTGCAGTTTTGATGAGTTGCGCAGCAGAATTCATGATGGAAGGAAGGCAAACAAAGCCGCAGCCTAACTTCTGCACACAGGCAAGTGATTTCGTTTTCTTGAGCACATAGACGCTTTCTTTATTTTGACTTTGACGAGCTTGAGATGTTAAACACACCGTTCATTTTCTGCAGGCAAACCGCATGCCCTGGAGAAAAAGCGCGTGAAACTAGCGCTTTCTGCCGCCTCTAGTTCGATTGAAACTTTCGTATAGTTGCCTACTAATTTGCTATCGCAATCGATGCTTCGCCTTTCGAGTGAAACTGTGACATTTTTAAAAGCTATTTCAATCCGTAGTAGCGCATCGTATGCCATACGGCTAGTGTGCACCTTTTCTCGCGTAGTCATTAACTGCGCCTCGATTTGCGTTGTGGCTAATGCCACGATGCGCCGCAAAATATATTTCGCCTTTTCGGGATGTGCGGAGAACGGCCTGCCGATAAGTCCTGCATCGGCGCGGTGGCACTACCCGCATACACATCGCAAATGAACACAGGCGTGGCAGCGATGTCGACAAAGCTCATAGCCGCCGATGGTTATGCCTTGCCTATCGCGGCCACCCCAACCGCAGTAAGCATCATCATCGTGTCGTGTTGGCGTTCAAGGCGTACTGCACGTTTTTATTAGGCGATAACCCAAACGCGCCGTTGTTTTCGAGTACCACTTTGAGCTGGGCTGATTCGAATGTGCGTTGTTTGGAGAAACGAAAGCAACGCCCGCCGGCTCATCGGCGCATCTAGCTAAGCGCCGCACACGAGCACCGTTCGCGCTGCGAGGAATGGCGCGTGCATGAAGACAGCTCACTGAACAGACGCAACCGTGCAATGCGCACAGGACGCGTACGCGACGCGCAGCACACAAATCGCGCGGAATGTTCTTAGTCACGCGGCAGCGGATACTAAGCTTCAAAGAAGCGGTGCCGGTTTTCACTAGCACGCGCGCCCGCGCATCGCTCTCGGCGAATTTTTAGGTCACCCCTGCTGCTCCCAAAGATTCGGACTGCTGCTTGGTATCGGCTGTGCATTGCAGCATGGTCTTTCGTTTTGTGAGACAGCCGGGAATATATTTCACCGGTGTAAAACAAACATCGCTGTGCGTATATTTGGTAACATTTAATGTAGCAACCCATTTCTTCATTCTCGCGACGGCCCTAGCTCTTAAAAGAGACGCGAATTTTTGCTTGCCAGTATAGTGTGTACTACTATTTAGTGCTTTGTTATGAAAAGTGTGTGGCAGATTCTTAATCTGCATAATCTCATTTTCCAGCTGCATTGCCTTCTCCAAAGGTTAGACATTCAGCAAATGCCCAGCTGCTGATGTGTCGTTCGTCAAGAACAGCGTGGCGCAGTTTCTCGCAAGAGAGATCCATTGATATGCGGCTGATTCACCAGGAAGCTCGCAACTCTGTTTCCACTCTGCGTCAAGTGGGATTTTCAACTATGTTTTATCCTGCCATGTGGTGTGACCTCTGCCGCATGGACGCCGTGAATGCTTACTTTCGATTTGCTCTGCGTTTTAGTTCTAAAGAATGGGCTACTTTTTGAGTGGTGTTCGTTGCTTTTTTTGTGTGAGAATGTTCATCAGCCTAACCAAGTGATACCTACGTATTTTAAACAGCAGCGCAAACACACGAGGAGGATGAATTAGGTAGGAACACACACAAGCGCCGACTCAACTAGAAATTCATTCTTGAAGACAGGTTTTAAACATATTGGAACTGGATAAAGGTGAGAAACCACGCCTGCGTAGCAGAAACAGCCAGGTGCGACAAGAAAAAAGTGGAAGAAAAATGTGGAATAAACGTGCGTCAAAACGAAAACTGAAAGATTTTTCCAAAAGTGATACTACCTAACAAGAAATGTTTTTATAACCGCAAATCTTCCCACGAAGGGCAACATATGGCTTTCTTATGCATTTCTTTCTTTCGTGATCAATAAATAATGCTTCCGTAATTCCTCTTGCGTTGTTGTTTTTGTGATAAAAAAAATTGTTTTTTTCTGCTGTCAGGGGCAGAACGAACAATTGTTTCATTACAGAGACCAGAACACAAGAGAAATTATTGAAGCCTAATTTATTGATTGCAAAGAACACAAATACATAAGCAGGCTATCTGTTCCTTTTAGTGGGAAAGCGTTGCTATTTTTAAAAGTGCGTTCCTTGTAGGGTGGCATCACTTATAAGACAAATCTTTCTGTTTTCTTGTTTTTGTTTGTTTTTGAGCTGCATATTTATTCAACAAAACATATTGTTACGCCGAGAAGCGTTTATTTAAATCTGCAGGGCAGATAAATCGGAACGGTTGGCGTGTTGCTTGCCCGGCACAAAAGCAACCAGCCGAACGTCGTCTTCCTTCTCCACCGACAGTCCCCGTGGTCATTCGCGCTGTTTCTGCCCTCTGTTATGAGAGCTCGTGACATTTCCCCGTTGACAGACGAAGCCTGCCGGGAAAGTCAGTCAGTCGTTCGTGAATTTAAAGGCTTCAGGCGGGCAACGTCATGACTTTGGTTTTGGCGGAGTGTCGTCCAGTGCTCGTGAGGCGTGCAATGCGATAGTTGACCTCGCTGAAGCGTTCAAGTATAACGTAGGGCCCAACATAGTGGGCCAAGAACTTCTGACACAAGCCACGCTTCCGTAAAGGCGTCCAGAGCCACACAAAGTCGCCAGGATCTAAATATACATGTAGGCGACGACCGTCGTAGCGGATCTTTGACCGGTCCTGCGAGGCCAAGGTGCGTAGCCGAGCAATGCGTCGCGCCGCTTCTGCTCGACAGAGGACCTTGGTAATAGAGTCATTGTCATGAGCGAAGTAGGGAAACATGGTGTCGAGTGTGTAACGAGGCGGACGAGCATAAAGGAGGAAGAATGGTGAGTAACCGGTGGTATCGTGTCTCGCGGTGTTGAAGGCATAGGTGACAAAAGGTAGGATGCTGTCCCAGTTCTTACGTGCGGAATCGACACACATCGACAGCATGTTGGCAAACGTTCGGTTGGTACGTTCGACCAGACCATTGGTTTGTGCATGGTATGGCGTCGAGTGGCGGAAGCTAGATGAGCACAGACGAAGGCTCTCTTCGACAACGTCTGCAGTAAATTGTCTCCCACGATCACTGATTATAATGCGAGGAGGCCCATGTCGGAGAATAACGGAATATAACAAGAAAATAGAAACTTCCGTTGCTGTTGCCGATGTCAGCGCTGCCGTCTCACAATAACGGGTGAGGTGGTCTACACACACAATAACCCCACGATTGCCATTGGAGGATCGTGGGAAGGGGCCTAGGAGATCTATGCCGACTTGTTCGAAAGGGGCCCTGGAAGGCGGAACTGGCTGAATTCGACCATGCGGTGTGTTTGTAGGTCGTTTGTAACACTGGCATTCGGTGCAACTGGCGACGTACCGCTCGGTATCGTGGCGCATCTTGGGCCAGTAAAACGTTCTTGAGCACGGTAGAGTGTTCGTGTGGATCCCAGATGACCTGAAGTGGGATCGCCGTGCATGGCACATAGCACTTGAACGCGGAGACTCTTGGGCACAACTAAAAGGTAGCGCGCGCCAGTGGTCGAGTAGCTCTTCTTGTACAGGACGCCGTCACGTAGGCGACAACGGCTATCTTCTAAAGGCTCGTGTGCGGCCGCGAAGAGTGGCTGCAAGCTCTTGTCCTTCTGCTGTTCGGATATGAAAGTACCCATATCAGGAAATTCCGGAGATACAAAAGCGATGTATTGGTCGAAGTTGTCAGCGTCGCATTCAGTCGTCGGCAGTGGCATCCGAGAGAGACAGTCAGCATCAGCGTGCCGTCGACCGCTCTTGTAGGAAACAATAAAATCGTACTCCTGTAGGTGGAGAGCCTAACGCGCAAGTCGACCAGAAGGGTCCCGCAGACTCACAAGCCAGCACAGTGAATGATGATCCGTGACCTCTGTGAAGGGGCGCCCGTAGAGGTATGAACGAAAGCGTTGCGCCGCGAAGATGACCGCCAAGCACTCTTGCTCGGTAACTGTATAATTGCGCTCGGAGCGACTCAAGGAGCGGCTAGCGTACGAGATCACGTGCTCGCTTTCACCGATGCGCTGAACAAGCGCAGCGCCGATGCCAACACCACTCGCATCGGTGTGAACCTCTGTTGGTGCTGAGGGATCGAAGTGGCGAAGAATAGGCTGTGACGTCAAGAGAAACTTTAATTGACGTAACGATGAGTCGAACTTTGTGGTCCACTCAAAAGGAACGTCTTTCTGGAGAAGGCGCGTGAGAGGATGGGCCACGTCAGCAAATCTGGGAATGAATCGGCGAAAGTAGGAGCATAAGCCTAAAAAACTTCGCAATTGCTTGACACTGTGAGGTTCCCTAAATGCCTCTACAGCCACAGTCTTTTGTGGATCTGGTCGGATGCCTTCTTTATCGACCTGATGTCCCAGCACAATAGCTTGTCGCTCCCCAAAATGACAGTTCTTTGAATTGAGGACCAGGCCAGCCTTCTCCAAGCAGTTCAGCACCAACTCCAGACGCTTGTTAGGCTCACTAAATGTTCGGCCGAAGATCACAACGTCGTCCAGGTAGCACATGCAAACTTCCCATTTCAAGCCACGCAGTACAGTGCCCATGAACCGTTCGAACGTTGCGGGCGCGTTGCACAGCCCGAAAGGCATGACGTTAAATTCAAACAATCCGTCGGGCGTGTGAAATGCAGTTTTTCCCTTATCATCAGTGCATAGGAATCTGCCAGTAACCTGAGCGCAGATCAACAGAGGAGAAGTACGAGGCCGCATAAAGGCAATCGATGGCGTCGTCTATTGGCGGAAGCGGGTACACGTCTTTTTTGGGAACGTTGTTTAGGCGTCGGTAATCAACACAGAATCGCCACGTACCATCTTTCTTTTTCACCAATATCACTGGTGCTGCCCAAGGGCTAGATGACTCTTGAATGACTCCTTTGGTTAGCATTTCTTCGACTTGCTCACTGATTATCTTGCGCTCTGTGGGCGACACGCGATAGGGTTTTCGTCGAATCGGTTGAGCAGATCCTGTGTTGATGCGGTGGCGAGTTCTAGACACAGGGATCGATGTCGGGCCGTCGTGCTGCGTGAAGTCGAATACTGAGGAGTGTTTCACAAGGAGCGCCACCAACGCATCACGCTTATGGTCACTGAGCGATTTAGCGACCATGGAGACGAATTTTGAGTCCACAGGGCGCATGTTATTGGCTTCTGCTGTGTCCGGAAGTTCTGTAAGCACTGCCATGGGTATCGGCGAGTCTTCTTGAAATGTGGCCAGCTTTAAGCCTTGAGGCCGCACCGCCGCTTCAGTAGAACAATTTATCGCCCGTAGTCGTGTGCATCCATTCAGCACCGATACCATGCAATGAGAAACCAACGCGTTTTTATTTAGGCAGTTCACATGTACAGGGTTCACTACAGCATCGAACGGGTTGCGAGTAGAACAAAGAACTGAAACACCCATCGCGGATAAAGCGGGCACAACGGTATCCTCGGAGACGCAAAATACACTCTCTTGGTTGGGTGAGTTTTCCAAGATCACAGATAAAGAACTTTCGCCCACACTGAGTTCTCCCGTGCGGCAGTCAACATTTGCACCACACAACTGTAAAAAGTCGATCCCTAGAATCACATCGTGGGTGGAGCGAGGAAGGACAATAAACTTAGTGTTAAAAACTCGACCTCCTAATGACACATCCACATTACAAACTCCGACCGGATATAGTGAGTCACCACCCACTCCACGAAAACTTGTGCTCTGGTCCAACAAAACATGACTTTGCGTCCCAGAAGACTTTGAAACAGCACGCTCATGACGGAAACAGTTGCACCCGTGTCGACTAAAGCCATGGTAGACACACCGTCAATACACACATGAACCCTATTCTTCAGCATGAAAATAGTTGGAGGTATCTCAGTCGGCCGCACAGATTTTCCGGCGACCTCACCCCCATCGGTCGCACTGGCTAGTTTTCCAGCGGGGGTGACGGGAAGCGGCGCCGCGGAGATGATGACGGGATGCGCTGCCGTGGAGATGGTGATCGATACGCTCGGAAAGCTGGTGGTGGTGTCAGGGTGTGGTCGGAAGCAGGCGAATGGTTACGAGGTCTTCCCTCTCCAAAGTAGCTTCCTAAGGTGTAGGTACGTGGCCTTTCTTCTCGGGAGTGGCTTACTAGAGCGGAGTTCCCTGGCCGCTGGTTGTCCATGACACGACCACTGTGCCACGCAGATGGCATCGATTGGCCATAGCTCGATGGTCGACGTTGGGTGCAGTATCTAGCTATATGACCTGGTGTGCCACAGCTGTAGCACACAGGCATAGGGCGAACATCGGGATGCTGATGACACTGTTCAGCCGTGGCCGTGCGTTGAGAGTAACCAATATACTGTCGTTGCGAGTCATAGGCAGTGGCTGGTCGTCGTGAGCGACCGTTGCGTGGGCGCTCATCAAGGCTTTGTTCACAAGCATGGTTATAGGACGGCTGGTTCAGGTCATGATGTGGACCATTTCTATAGCTGCCCAAGTCCACTTTGTTTACTGAGTGCTGCGGATGAGTCGAGGGGGTGTCACACATGGCGTCTCGGAAAGCGCAGGAGCTGTAACGTGGGGCCACATACCGTGCTTGCTCTTCGTGTCGAAGGAGTTCCTCACGGACAATCTTCCCAATGGTGGACGATAAGTCTATTGGAGGATTCGTGTCCACACTGGCTACAGTCGTCACATTAGCTAGCCGTCCAAATTTCGGGGCAATTCGACTAGTCTTCAGTGTTTCGAAGGTACGGCAGTGCCGTATCACATCTGATACGGTTTCCAAGTTATCTTTCCTAATGAGGAAGTTGTGCACATCTTCCACGATTCCCTTCAAAAGGTGTCCCACGTTATCCTCTTCTGACATTCGGGGGTTTACGGTTTTACACAGTTTTAGAATTTCCACGATGAATGTGGTGCAAGTCTCTCCAGGGACCTGAGCCCTCTGAGCTAACGTTGATTCCGCTCGTTTCTTCTTGGCATCCGAATCGCCAAAACACTTCTTAATCTCGTCAACGAAACAGGCCCAGGTAGTTAGCGCGTCCGCATGGCTGTCATACCACACCATCGCTGTGCCACTCAAAAAGAAAACAACGTTGATGATTGTTGGAGTTTAGTGGCGCAAGGGCCAGGTATGGCCAAAGAGCGCCATGACAGTATTAGTTCGCGCCAAGACGATGGTAATGGCTTGTTAGTGGTAGATGAATAGGGAATTATATGAACATTAGATGTGGCATGGCTGTAAAGGGGCCTAAAATCAGTCGCTGTAAAGTGCGTAAAATCTATAAGTAATAAGATTATGGCAATGAGTGATTATGTGTACTATGGACATGGAGAATGCATTGCGAAAGAATGATACGAGTTACAAAAAATTAAAGATACAAGTATTGGCCAGAAGCACAAGTGCCTAAACAGAGCCCTTGAAACACAAGGGCCTGGAGGCATGTGCAGTTAAAAAACTATCGCAGCAACATCCTCTAGAGAGAGGATGCACTACGAACTTATTGGGCTAGTAACATGTAGCACAACATCTTTCAAGAAAGCAAGGACTGCGTTGGTGCTAAAAAGGGGTTCTTTACCGAGAAACATAGCGGGATGCAGAGGGACACAATAGCGATATGCGAGAGGAAAATGTTTCTTTCTTTCTCTTTCGGCTTCCCGACACTCCAAGAGGACGTGGAGGACGGTGAGCCTGTCGCCACATCTACCACATGTTGGAGGATCATTTCCATTCAATAGAAAATTGTGAGTACCATATGTGTGTCCTATTCTGAGACGACAGAATAGGACATCAGTTCGTCTTGTTTTAGTTGTACAGGGCCAGAAACCTAACTGTGGCTTAATCAAGTGGAGCTTATTAGTTGTTTCAGCGTCCCACAGACGCTGCCAGTGGCCTCGCAGTTTCCTTCGCAAAAAAGGCTTCAGATCTGTGGAGGAAATAGCAGCGGCAGGATTAATAGCTTGCGATGTAGTTGATGTGGCCAACTGGTCTGCTAGCACATTGCCCTCGATGCCTCTATGGCCAGGCACCCAGCATATTATTACATGTCTACGAGATTGGTAAATGTTACACAAGAGTGAGTAAAGCTCGATAACAACAGGATTCTTATGCTTTTGTAAAGATGTTAGCGCTTTTACAAGACTCAACGAGTCTGTGAATATTATTGCCTTTTGTAGTTTGAATTTCTCTATATGCTTCACCACAGACAGTACTGCGTAGGCTTCTGCCGTGAAGATGCTTGTTAGGGGGTTCAATACGTCAGATTTAGAAAAGGAGGGGCCAACAGCGGCGTAAGATACGCCAGCATGGGACTTGGATGCGTCGGTATAGAATTCCGAGCATGAGTACTTCGATTGAAGTTCGCGGAAATGCATTGCAATTTCGAGCTCGGGAGCGTGCTTTGTGACCTCTACAAAGGATAGATCACATTCTATCACCTGCCACTCCCAGGGCGGTGAAAGCTTAGCTGGAGGCATTAGGCGATGTCCTAGAAGTGGGATATTCATCTCTTCGCTAAGTTCTCTTACACGCAATGAGAAAGGCCGCCTCATAGAGGGTCGATTATAGAAAAGCGTTGCACACTTCAAATCATTAAGGGTTGCAGAACAAGGATGTTCACGATCGGAGTGTACTTTGAGAAAATAGGTGAAGCTGATGTATGTTCTCTGGAAATGGAGTGACCACTCATTGGATTCTACGTATAAACTTTCGACGGGGCTTGTTCTGAATGCGCCAGTGGCCAGGCGGATACCTAGATGGTGGACGGGGTCTAGCATTTTTAGCGCGCTCGGGGCGGCAGAGTGATATACTACGGCACCATAGTCCAATCGTAACCGAATGAGGCTCTTGTGAAGGTTCATTAAACACTTCCTGTCGGTGCCCCAGGATGTGTGAGATAAAATTTTCAGTAAGTTCATTGTTTTTAGGCATTTCGCCTTTAGATGTTTTATGTGGTTAATGAAAGTAAGCTTAGAGTCAAGTATGATGCCTAAAAATTTGTGTTCTTTGTTCACAGGTATTTGTTGTCCATACATTTCGATAGTTGGATCTGCAACAAGACCTTTCTTCCTGGTGAAAAGAACACAAGAACTTTTGTGGGGGTTTACTTTGAACCCGTTTTCCTCTACCCACTTAGACACTTTGTTGAGCCCCTGCTGTACCTGTCTCTCGCACACTGCGAGGTTACAGGACTTGAAGCCTATCTGTAGGTCGTCCACGTAGATGGAATAAAAGATAGCTGGTGGTAAAGAAGCACGAAGCGTGTTCATTTTAACGATAAAGAGTGTGCAACTGAGCACGCCTCCTTGGGGTACACCAGTTTCCTGCACAAAAGGTCGTGATAAAACATTGCCAACTCGAACACGGAATGTGCGATTCAGCAGATAACTCTCAATCACATTTAACATATTACCACGTATACCAAAGTGGGAGAGGTCTCTCAGTATGCCAAACCGCCATGTGGTGTCGTAGGCCTTTTCTATGTCTAAAAATACAGACAAGAAGAACTGTTTGTGAACAAAAGCTTCGCGTATCTGCGCCTCAATACGTATCAAGTGGTCAGTGGTGGATCGACGCTCGCGAAAACCACACTGGTATGGATCAAGCAGTCTGTTTGATTCTAGGAAATGTAATAGGCGACGGTTTATCATTTTTTCGAAGACTTTGCAGAGACAGCTTGTTAGCGCTATGGGCCGATAACTCGATACAGAGGATGGATCCTTCCCCTGCTTCAGGATAGGGATCACTATGGCCTCTTTCCAGGCAGAGGGGATCTCGCCGGAGGTCCATATAGAGTTATACAGACAGACAAGGGTTTTCTTCGTTTCAGAGGGTAGGTTCTTCAACATTTCATATAATATGCGGTCAGAGCCTGGGGCAGATTGGTTGCAACAGGCGAGTGATGCATGAAGCTCTGCTAAAGAGAAAGGTAAATTATATGGCTCGTTCCCGGTGCTCTTTCGGTCTAGTTTTTGTTTTTCTATTGCTGCTTTGTAGTTTGTGAATTCCGGAGAATAGTGCGATGAACTCGACACATGTTCAAAATGTGCACCCAGGTGGTTCGCTTGGTCTTCCAAGCTGTCGCCCTGTGTATTTACCAAAGGGAGTGAATATGTTTGTCGTCCTCTCACCTTGTTAACCCTGTTCCATACTTTGGCCTCATCTGTATACGAGTGTATACCTGATAAAAACTTCTGCCAACTCTCTCTTCTGGCCTGTCGGCGCGTTCTCCTGCCTTGTTTCTTTATCTTCTTAAAGTTGATAAGATTCTCCGCAGTAGGTGAATCACGTAGCAACTCCCACGCTTTGTTCTGTTTCCTACGAGCGTTCCTACATTCGTCGTTCCACCATGGGACATGGCGTTTGCATGCCACACCACTTATTTCGGATATGCATTTAGAAGCGGCATCAATTATGAAGGCAGTGAAATACTCTACAGCAGCATCAATTCCTAACGAAGACATGTCAGCCCAGGAGATATTGCTAGTAAGAGTTCGAAATTTCTCCCAATCTGCTGTATCAACCTTCCATCGAGGGGCTTGTGGTGGAGACTTATTTTCTGTGGTTGTTCTCAGTAATATGGGGAAGTGATCGCTCCCGTAAGGATTCTTGGTATCTTCCCATTCAAGTTCAGGAAATAGACACGGGGACGCTATGCTAAGGTCAATAGAAGAAAAGGTTCCGTTTGCAATACAGTAAAATGTAGGTTCCTTCTTATTCAGGAGGCACGCACCAGACGAGAAAAGAAATTCTTCAACAAGACGACCTCGCGCATCGATACGAGAGTCGCCCCACAGACTGCTGTGTGCATTGAAATCGCCAAGAACAAGATAAGGTTCTGGCAATTCGTCTATAAGGGACTGAAATTCATGTTTGTGTAAGTGGTAATGTGGGGGAATGTAAAGCGAGCAAATGGTGATGAGTTTGTTCAGAAGAACAAGTCGAACTGCCACTGCTTCGAGGGGCGTTTGTAGCTGCAAATGTTGACATGCTATGCTTTTGTGAATTATAATGGCAACACCGCCTGATGATGCGATAGCATCGTCACGGTCTTTACGAAACGTAACATAGTGTCGGAGAAAGTTTGTATGTGTTGATTTTAAGTGCGTTTCCTGTACACACAGCACTTTTCGATTGTGTTGGTAAAGAAGTTCTTGGATATCGTCGAGGTTCCTAAGAAGGCCTCTGACGTTCCATTGTATATTTTGCGTATCCATAATGAAATTAAATTGGTGCTGTGTGTACTAAAAACGGAAGTATTGCCTTAGATTACAGAGCCCTTTCCAGGCCCTGTAACGCGGGATTTGTCCTTTCTGAAGCGGTCGAGGGAGCCTCGCCGCTCCTTAGGCGCTTGGTGCGCCGTAGGGATGGGTGTAGTGTCCATTGCCTCTTGAGAGGCGCCGGACACGCGCTCATGCGAGCGAGAAGTTTCGCGAGAGAGTCTCGCCGCGAAGGACGAGACATTTGTGCCCACCAGCCCGGAGGTCGATGGGGCTGCCTTTGGGCCTGAGCTGCGCCGGGTGTTACCACAGCCAGCAATGGCCGGAGAGGGTGAGGCAGCCTTGACTGCACCCACCGTGGGAGCTGCTGGTGGGCCTGCGGGTTCGCTTCGCGTAGCGCAGGCTGCCACCGAGGGCTGTTGTGGTGCCGGCAACCCTAGGGTAACCGGGCCTGTTTGCTGGTTAGATGGAGTAGACTTAGCTACTTCCACCCTGGGGGCAGGAGCCACAAGCGACAGCTCGCTGCGCGCGGGCTGTGCAGGTGGCAGTAGCCGCTGCGACGCTGCCCCTTGACGCGCTGCATCAGCGTAAGTGGTCGTGTGGAATGGTGAGCACCTTTTGCGTGCTTCCCTGAACGATATGTTTTCACGGACTTTCAGTGTTAGAATTTCTTTCTCTTTTTTCCAGCTTGGACAAGACCGGGAGTACGCTGGATGGTCACCATCGCAATATACACAGTGAGGTGTAGCCTCGCAATTGTCTGAAGCATGGCCTTGTACTCCACACTTCGCACAGGTGAGTCGACCACGGCAGCTCTGCGAGCCATGGCCGAATCTTTGGCATAGGTAGCATCGTCTAGGATTTGGGATATATGGTCTTACTGCTATTTTTGTGTAGCCTGTTTCGATGCTTTGTGGCAAGACGCTTAATTCAAAGGTAAGTATCAGGTGTTTCGTGGGAATTTCTTTGTTGTCCCGTCTCATAACGATGCGCTGCACATTCATGACGTGTTGCTCCTTCCAACCTTCCAACAACTCGGTTTCAGATAGGTCGATGAGGTCTGCTTCGGATACTACCCCGCGTACTGTGTTCATGGAGCGATGCGGTGAAACAGTAACTGGGACATCACCAAAAGTCACAAGCTTGCCGAGTCTGTTGTGTTGTTCCTTATCACGTAGCTCAAGCAGAAGGTCCCCGCTTGGCATTTTGGTGACTTTATAGCCAGGGCCTAGCGTGTTCGTCAAGGTTTTCGCAACTACAAATGGGGATATGGTTCTTGCTAGTCTTTCCGTTCTCTCACTATGTACTACTTGATATCGGGGGAAGATGTCTTTAGGCCGGGTGAACAAATTCAGAAACTCATCGGTGCGTCCCCTCTTCTGAGGAAGACGATCAAGAAGTCGAGGAAAAGCGGGCGTTCCCATAACAATTTTGTGTTGTTCGGCAGCAATGGCAGCCACCCACCACGGAGTCCAACAAGGGGACGCTACAGCACTTCACGTGTAAGGCTGCAGGCGCCAGCCGTACATTGCTGCTATAACCTCATATAAAAACCCAAGAGAGGGCACCTACACAAGGTTAACCCAAGCCGCCTACGAAAAGTGTGGAAGTAACAGAAGAGAAGAGGTGACAGGACAGTGAGGACAGAAAAATAGAGAAGAAAAAGATCGGAGAGGGGGACAGGAAAAGGCGACCACCGATTTCCCAAGGGTGGGTCAGTCCGGGGGTGCCGTCTATGTGAAGCAGAGGCCAAAGAGATGTGTTGCCTTAGCCGGGGGGCCTTAAAGGTCCGAACACCCGGCATCGGCTCAACCCCCAGGATCCCCCTTTCCCCAGACACGGCTAAGCCGCGCACGGCTACACGCGGGAGGGTCCAACCCCCATGTGCTCGGGTACGTGGTGTCGCAACTCACCAAACGCCTGCTCACGCAGACGCCCCTGCGGGTAAGAAAACAACGTTCCTCAGTTGGGATACGGTGTTCCAATGATTGTACTGGCTTACCCTTTCATAATGGGTGAGCCACTCATCGACATCTTCTGCCTTTGCGGAGAACGTGCGTGGCTCTCGGTAGTGTTGATTCGGAGCTGGTCCTGCCGATGCAGTACTGGGAGCATCTTCCTCTCTAGGCGTGATGGTGGCCGATGGCAAAAGTCCGGCAAGGCGGCGGCTTCTCCGAAGGTCATGTACGGACGATTCTGTTGTCGGTCGTGGGAGGTACCCAGCAAAGCTGCACCAAATGTTACGCCGACAAGCGTTTATTTAAATCTGCAAGGCAGATAAATCGGAGCGGTTGGCGTGTTGCAAGCCCGGCACAAAAGCAACCAGCCGAACGTCGTCTTCCTTCTCCACCGACAGTCCCCATGATCATTCGCGCTGTTTCTGCCCTCTGTTATGAGAGCTCGTGACAATATTATTTGTTCCTTTTTGTCGCACCGGGCTGTGTCAGCCGCGCATGCACGGCTATTTCTTTGTAAGTTGGCCAATGTGCTTAATATCTTTGTCTTCACGAATAAACGTCTAGCTGAGACAGTGTTCGTGTGTGTCCCTACCTTATTTCATCGTTGTAATCTTTTTTGAGCGGTTTCTGAAGCATAAACATACACCAAATTGCCGAAGTATCCCTACAATTGAGATACATGAAGTTATTTGCACTACTCATTTCGGCAAGAATGGTACACGTTCTCATAAGGTTTGTTCTTATCATTGCTGTACAGTTTTCGTGGTTTATAGCTTGAAAAGACATTTTCTGTCAGATCTAATATGCATGTATCTCGCTTTTGTAAAATTTTTTTTCAAGATAGGTGCTGTAGCTCCTCCCGTTTTCCAGTTACTGCTTTGTCGCAACATTTACATGTTTTATGCAGTGAAATGCTGGTGGAATTTTATATTTTATGTGCGCGAGTGTGGTAAATGGTGTTTTTTTGTGCATTTCGTTGCGTTTTTCACTAGCTCACCAATCTGGCTTTCCAGTTATTGGAACCTTTTCTCACGCTTTATAATAAGTCGTTCTGGGCTCCTTGATGATGCAGGTGCAGGTGACCATTTATTCCACTGTTGGGAATCGTGTTAGCTCTGTGTCACTCCAGTTGCCTGTGATAAGTAAGTATTTTATGTCACTTTATTATATTGAAAGTATTAGTTTGCTTTGCATTAGCTTTTTATTGACTGAGGTGGCACTTTGTTGCTGCGTAGGATAAAAAAGGCCCAAAGAAATACTTTCATAAGCTTTGTGCAAGTCCAGAAAAAAATCACTGATGGGCTCACTAAATTCAGGAAATGCCACCAATAAACTCTTCTGTACCCAAAATTACTACAAGAAATTTAATACTATGCAGTTCTTTACTTCTGCCGGGGAAGTAAGCTGCTTTTAGAACAGAAATTTTCAGAGTTACTTCTGGAGAACACGATTCAAGTGTTTTGTATATATTTACATGAAGTCATTCGTTTCCAGTCAACTTGTTATTTTGCCTACTCACAGGTAGCCGTAAATCCTTCTGTGAGTGTTTACTGGGTGTCTGAAACATATTACTGTATCCAGTGAACATTTATTTTTTGTATTTACACATGCAAGCCAAGAGTTCATGTGTTGAAAGTAAGTTACAAGGGCATGCTTAAGGCCTGCCTTTGAGTCACTTTGCCTTCTAGTCATAAACATAAGCCACAAGAGAAGACCAGTGATTGTTCTAATTGAGTTCAAATGTATAGTATTTAAGATGTGTTTACTGGGTGTCTATTACTGTTAAGCGTGCTCTAGGCACTAGCCTGTGTTTCTAGATTGCATGCAGTTGTGGATTATATATTGTAATAATGTTTCATGTGCATGTGTCTTTGGTGCAAATAAAGGTACCTGAGATCGGTGAGTTTCTCCTTTGATTTTGTTCGTGTTAGGGAAGTTATGAAAAGGCACCAGGGCATGCAAGTGTGGGTAGTAAACAATTTCAAAATAAATGGGCAGTAATGCACTAATCCAACAAATTATCAATCATATTTCAATGGCGAGTTACGAAATCTCAACGATATGTCAACAGTGGCATAATGCATATTCAAAGCTGTGTCAATAATGAATCAACAACTGGTCAATAGAACTATCACACCATTGAAATGCTGTCTCAATGATAACCAAACAGTAATTCAACAAAAAAACTACTCAACAACATACCTAAGTGCAACGTTCTTTCAACGGTAACTCAATAATCGTCCAATAGTTATTTGCCCAATGGTGCTTCAATAAAATGCGAGTGGCCACTATTCAAGAGTTCTTAACACTTCCGTCAGCGTTATCTCAACATAATCACAATTACTATTCAAAACAATAGTCAATATCGGCCAATGGTATTTCAATGCTTTGTCAACAAGTTTTTTTGTAAGGGGTTGCACGTGTGCGCCTCCAGGAGGTAAACACTCTGTATAGGATGTCGCACTTGCTGTCCCTTCGAAAGTAGTATCAGAAAGAACCACGCGATGCCGTCTATTTCATTAAACTCCTTAACGACACGGCCCGTCTTCCTTGTCAGATGCGGTGCTGTAATGTGCTCAATGACGACGAGGTTGTCGTGCGTTAAGTTTGATGACAGCATTGGCTTGCTTTGGTGAGCAGCACGCAGGAACACAAGCTATTCCTTCTTCCACTACTTCCAAAGCCTCCGAAGCAGCTGTTCCCGATGCCGAGCTCGTTGTCGAAGGTCATGCACAAAAACACTGCGGTGCGCGGAATCAGATACAACGATGTCTACAGATGCAGGCGTAGGGTTGAAGCATGCTAAGCGAACAACGGTCTGTATTCAGGGGTTTGGGAGGATATCGGTATAATGGGAGCGCGGTCCGAAGCCCTTTGGTAGAAGGGCGGTTCTTGAAGGAAGTCGAGCTTAACGATGAAAGGAATGAAATGACAGCTAAGGTTTCCAGGAGCGAGGCAGCAACGTGTCTTTCGATGAAGGGTTTCAAGCTTCGAAACGGAAGGCTGTGGACCTACCACTACCTGCCAGTAGTTCAATAAGCCCCGAAGGCAGGCTACTCCTGGAGCACAACATTTTGGTCGTCCAACTTGCCGAATCTATTTCTTGCGACACAGGTTGTCGATGGGAAAGCGAACGCTGCTCCAGGCCGGCATGCCGCCTTTGTCGGTCTTCTTTATCCAACCCTGGAAGTTTTCCCCCTTGCGGTCCAGCATGTAGCGGAAGATGGTCGGGAAGTGCTGGAACGAGTAGGCCAGGGTAGCGGTCGACGGATCTCGTACGGCGAGGATTATGACGAGGGCTCTGTGGGATCTTAAGACGCGAAGAGCCTCTTCGGCGGAAGGCTACCGTAGTCTGCGAGCAGTCAGTTTCGTTGCTGAAGCCGCTGTGCCGCGCTTCAGTGGTGCTCGTGCATTCTTCAGGTGCATACTCTTGTCGCCTTTTCACGAGTCTGCAACACCAACTAGACGAGCTGGCTGCTGCGGCGCAGGCGGTTGTGGTTACTGCTTACGTCCCACCAGGATGGAACGGTAGCCCATGAATCACCCGCACGCGTCCGAGAGACGGGCGGAGCCGCAGCGCCGAGATAGTCACACTTTCACTCGACCATCGCTGAAATCGTAAAACTTCGAGTCGTCGGGCGTCTCCAGCGGTGGTGTACTTGCCGTTGTAGGCGTGATGTAGCCCTATTGGTCGATGAAGGTGAGCCTTATGTTCGTTAAAAATGGTGTAGTCGGATACGATCGGGTCGGGGTTGTGAGGTCTTCGACGGAGAAGTAGCGTTCGCGTGGGTCTGTTCTAAACTGGGGTGCCGGCACTTAGCGGCCTTTTTCGACGGTATTGGAGCCATCCATGTGGAGGATGTTGTGCCAGCTGGAGTACATTTTGTCGCCAAAGACGAACGCTCCAGAAAGCCTTGACGCTGTTACTTAATTGTACTCGTGGCTGCGGTTCCGAGCGGTGCTTCGCCGTTGATGGTCGGTCTCCACGCTGCGGTGGCGGTCGTGAAAGTAGTAAGAGTGATGGCGATTCGGTTGGCTCTTTGAGTTTTGATCACCTCGCTCGAGGCTGAACGGCTTGCGCATTTCGTTTTTGGTTATCTCAAACTTGTCCTCGGTCCTGGTCGTGATATGCGAACCCGTATCGGCGATCGCCTTGTTGTTCTCCAGGAAGAGTTGACGCGGTACCACCACGTCGGTGTGGAGCTTCGGTAGTTGTACGCGCGATTTCGGTGGTCTGACCTTAGCACTCGCCTCGGTCTGGAGCTTCGGTTGCTCTATGCGAAGTGTCGGTGTCGGTGATCAGGCGTTTGCACTGACGTTTGCCTACTTACCGGGGGTACAAACTGGTGTGCTGTCTGCTGTCCTGCCATAGGGCTGGCAGCAGTCGGTAGTGATGGGGAATGAATGCAAAAACGAACTCGGCTGATGGCGTGGCGGATCATCTGGTGGTATTCGAGGGACTCAGTGAATTCCGCTTCGTATTCGTCATCGTCGACCACGAGCTCTTCGATTCTGGCGTTGGTTTCAGTGAGGCCAGGGTTTTTGTCATCAAGTTAGTTCAGGAGCACTGCAAGCCGGTATGCGTCGGCTCAGTGTCTTGCAAGGCTGCGCTTGCGGTAGCCATGACACGGATAGCGGCGCTTCCAATGACATCATGCTGACGGCGTAGTCCGTCCCTGGTCGGTACAGGACGACAGACTTCTGCCATGTTTCACGGCACCATAAAGTATGTTGGAAACAGAGAGTGATGTCCGTCGGTTGTGCTTTAATGAACCAACTGCGCAAGATGAAGCTAGCGTTAGCCCCCGCCTCCTCCGCTCTCAAGCTCTTCGTTGTATTTAGTTCTCTTCAGTGGTAAAATAAAAATGTAGTATTTTTAGTGAATTTTGTCCTCCATCCCCCTTTTATAAAGTTTATTTTTCCCTCTCATACTGTCTTCTCCAGCGCATTTCTGTCATTTATATGACGTTTGAGCCAGAACCTCGTAGCTGTACTCAATAAATGAATCACTCGGAGCAAATCTATATATTGTATAGCTGCTTTTCAGCCCTTGATGTGATAGTTACTGAAGCTGAGACAACACATCTGCACTCGGGTTGCACAACCGGTTTCAGACTCTTGTTTCATAATATAACGATGGAGGTACGCCTTAGGGATAACAATTACTGGTGTGGTTTACTGAACCAATGACAGGTAATGAAAGTACTCACCATGTCCGCCAGATTTTGAATTGGCTGCACAACCCACTGGGAAAGTTTATGAAACCAAGTAGCACCAAACGTAATTGGAATTAGTGAGCGAATGCTTAAAACCGATAATTATCGTATACTTCTTTTTACACAAGCCAAGTACCAAGTAACTCAAGTGCAGTAGCAAAAGATCGTGTATCTCATTTTTTTGTATTGGGGAACTGTTTGCACTTCACCGTTCCAATTAGTGTTTGGAAACCATTAGGATTGCGAAATGGGCTGCACCTTGCAATGGTGAAATTATTTCTCTTATAACTGCTTCAAAATAATCATTACGAAGTAATGTCCTAGCTAACGATGTAAATACCATTCAGCCTAATGCTAACAAAATTACAAACCACCATATCTGCCTGAGACACTTTCTACATTTTATTGTACAACCAGCTCAGTTTTGTTCAACGCTAACATGCAAATCCTGCCGTTAACTATTTATGCATGGTATGTAGCCTTTGCATGAGCACCATTATTAAAAGAGCGTCATGACATTCTTGCCGTCATCTTTCTAGAATATGATTTTATTTGATCAAGATGCTTGCCTCGTCACACGCAACGAAACTAATTTGTCTGGAGTGCTTTTCAGTATTGCGAGATAATAAATTTATGCCCGCTGCACATCCCCTCTCCAGCCACCTAACCTGCCATAAAGCTTTACATCCTCTTTCTGTGCTTAGGCAAAGAAAAAAATTACTATAGACATAAAAAAAGATTATCAAAAAGGCATCAAAAACAAGATTATGATGCCTTTTGCATCTTACCATTATATTCAAGAAAATGGGATTTTCCCGTTCCTCACGTACACTCACGTGCAAAAACAAAAAACCTAACAACGAACGCTCACCTAAGTTGTGTTACGGTTTTCAGAGATTGCTAAAAAGCAGATATGCGGTCGTCATGGACATAAATAAACAATTCCGTTTCAAAATTGTCCTTTTGAGTTTAGCACAGTGGTGAAGATAAATGTGCATTGCGACAGCACGCGGACACCCAAAAACATTTCCCCTGGCATTCCAAACAAAAATGTCATTTTCGCCCGACAGGCCAAGTATTGATTGCGGTAATAAATTATGTGACAGCTGCAAGCAGGAAGGTTTATTGTTTAGTCAGCAGCAAAAACTGTTACAAATATTTGCACCTAATCATAGCTAACATTTATAAAGTATCACGTCCTTTTATATAACCACTCGATTCAATTATTTGGAATTAGCATTAGGTCAACTGAGCTCAAAATTACAAACTAAAAGTACTTTTTTCTATTTCTCGCTGAGATCATTTTTTACAACTTTCTATAATGTGCGGGCTCTTGCATGGATATGCATGTGCTCCTAAAAATCAAAATACGAGCATATATCTAGCGTGGAGTACAAATACATGTACTTGTTCAATGATGCAAAAGATTTCTTAAGTGACATAAGTGAGCATTTCATCTTGAATGCCTGATTGTATTCATATAGTATAGTCCTTTAATGTTTAACGTAATTTTATCAAGAAATAAAGTCTTGGCCACACAAGCCTACACAAGCGTTGTATGTGCTCTGGCACTCAGAACGTTTTTCGAATAGTTGGAGTAATGAAGCCGCATTTACCAAACAATTCTGGATTAACATTTTGCCAGACGTCTTGTGGTATTCCTCAAATCCCCATGCACTTGCCAGCAAGACAAATTTTTAATTTCTATATACCAGTTAAGCGTTTCTGGCAATACATATAGCGGGTCACCATTTTTAAGATTTCTGTATTTTTTTTAAATCGGTTGCTGCAGTTGAGAATTTGCTATTGCTTGAGCTGGATTATTCAGAGAGTCGGATATTAAATATACGAAGAAATTGAAACATCTATTCAGATAATAAGAAAATTTCACTAAGTAGCCTCCTGATTATATGCTTTAGAACACACAAAGCAATTTTTGAACTGTTGCCACTGAGTTTGAAGGTATATGTAGTCGGAATGAATGAATTGAATTCTAGTGCTTTACGTGCCAAACACAGGATTTGATTATAAGGCACGCCGCAGTTGGGAACTCCAGATTATCTTGAGCACCACAAGATCTTCAAAGTGCCCTGAATGCACGGGACAGGGGCGTTTTTGCACTTCTCCCCCATCGAAATGTGGTCGCCGCGGCCGGGATTTGATCCATCGACATCGCGCTTAGCAACGCAACACCACAGCCGGTAAGCCACCGCGGCGGGTATCACTTGGAATAAATTTTAATAATAACACGAATTTGAAGATATGCGCCCCCAAACTCGCTATAAAATTGCTCGTTCCTCCACTTACTTTTTTCAACAAAACGCTCTTTTATGCATAGCACACAAGTAACAGGGACGTGCACGTATTTCCTTCACATTTGGAGAAATATCTAGAAACTGCTGTCACCCTGGAACTTCATTTCATATGAATGCATTTCACAAACTCACCAGCTACAATTCGTAAATTGCAATACGTTCCGTAATGGGAATAACTATGAAGGTATTGAGTGACTTTTTGTTATGTTGTTGAATATATAATGTGATCTACCGTGCCAGTAATGTCTCCCTCTTCGCATTTGCCTCTTCAAGGACGACAGTAATGCTATCTGCCACTGGCGCATTAAAAATTCGTAAAACCTAGAAAGCATAACCGCCTCTATATATTGTTACAACGCTGATAACAAGGTGGAAGAAGAAGGGCACGAGCTGGTGTAGGAAGACAACAACGTTAGGGACTTGCCTGCGCTGCCTGTCTTTTGTAATATCCGCTGTAAACAGAGTTCACTGTTGCTTTAATCCTTGTGTCACATTTTGGTGGAGTTGCGGGGTACATCTCATGTGAGACGGAGCTCCGAAGGCGGACGTAGCCTGGCCGCTACCACCATGCCGACTGAAGAAGCGGCTACAACAACGTCGACCACAACGGTGCTCACCATGCCAACCGTCATCTTGGCTCAGCCCCGCGACCCTGGCACGTTTACGGGTACCGACAACGTGGACGTCGAAGATTGGCTCTGGCTGTACGAGCGTGTCAGCCAAAGTTACAGGTAGGATCAGAGCGTTATGTTAGCCAATCTGATATTCTACATGAAAGGCACGGCAAGGGCCTGGTTTCAGACACACGAAGAGGAGCTAACGAGTTGGGAGCAATGCAAGAAAAAGCTCTGCGACCTTTTCGGGAGGACAGTTGGGCGACAACGAGCAGCAAGAGCCGCGCCCAGACGTGAACCGAGTCATACGTGACGTATATTAAGGACGTTCTTGCCCTTTGCCGCAAGGTGGCCGAGCGAATGCCGGAAGATGAAAAGGTGAACCATGTGCTGAAGGGCATAGCTGACGAGGCCTTTAACCTGCTCGTGTACAAGAACTGTACCAGCATCGACGACATCATAAGTGAATGCAGACGTTTCGAAGAAGCTAAAGGCCGTCGAATTGTATATCATTATACCCGTCTTCCAAATACAGCAGCTACATCATCGTGCGAAGACTATTCCGCGCCTCAGCCGACCACGTCCGAGAGCATTGTGTGCATCGTTCGCCGAGAGATAGAGGCTGCATCGCCGGTTAACTCCTAGACGTATGCCCCGAACGATTTTCGACCGACGGTTTCCCTAATCCATTCTGTCGTTCGCGAAGAACTGGCGAACCTTGGTGTTCTCTCCGTTTTCCCCATCAACCAATCCGACGCTTTTACTACTACTGTCTCGGCTCCGCGGAACCAGTACCTATCACGGCCCTATAGTAACCCAATGGAATGGCGAACATCAGATGCCAGGGCTATTTGCTTCACCTGCCGACGTGTTTTGTATATTTCTCGTCACTGCCGCAACACCTGGACGCCCTTATTTTTTATCTGCATTCCAACCAAACCATCGCTCACCAGGTAGTCGCCCGCCGCTACCAGAAGAGCCCACAGAGCCTTAACACCGTGCTGAGGCCTCGCCACCTACACGGCAGAGTCGTTCGCCTTCTCCTCGACGGCCCCTGCCTCGCCCAGCTACTCTTCGCCGTTCTCCTTCGCCCATGTACCGGCGCTCGTCGGAAAACTGACGCGTGCAGCTCCGAGGGGTGACGCTAATACATCAACCCGGACTGAAATTCCTCTGCTGACCCTGCCGACGGATAGAAATTTACTTCAGGTGTATGTGGATGGTGTCCTTGTAACGGCTTTAATTGATGCCGACGCGCACATTTCTGTCATGAGTGACCATCTTCGTCGACGCCTGACTAATGTCATCACAACTGCTGCGTCCAGTGTTGTGCAGGTCGCCGACGGCAGAACGCAGGCGGTCATAGGAATGCGCGCTGCTCGTGTCAGTTTCACCGGCCGTCAGACCTCTGTTCTTTTCACTATTCTGGAAAAATGACCCCATGACGTTAGGCACTTGACGGCGCAGCCAACGGGTGGGAAGTGGCGTCACATCATCAGTGTATGAAATGACTAAATGAAATAAAATGTAATAATGTCCAATTAAACGCCGCGGAGCGCTCCTCTGAGTTATGAAATCGTGGGCAAGCGAGTGCGTTCAGACGCTTGGCGCGTTTTCATTTGGCCTCACCGAGGCGTTGTTAGAACGCAGGGGAGAGCTTGCGCGGACACGGAACATGCCGAAAAAACGTTTCCCGAAAGGGACTCGCTTTCGCATACCCACACGTAAGCAGTTTTAAATGCCTCTGCCGAATTTCTTGGTTTGTTTTCGTTAACAATATGTGTGATGTTATCGAAACAGAGATACCATTTTTGTGGATGGTTGTGTACTGTTTGCAAGGGAATATACTGAGGTAGCGTTTTCATTGCCGACCGACTTGAAGCGCGTATACAAACAGTGTGTTACTAATAGCATGTCCCTAAACATAAATAATTATGTACGCATTAGCTTCACTATAAAAATCTAACAAAATCACAGATAAGTATATGTTAAGTGACCAAAACCTAAAAAAATAATTCATCAGTGAAATATTTAAGTCTTATGCTGTCAGAGGATGGTTCTTGGTCGTAACATGTTAATACCGTAGTTAGAAATTGATGGCGTGCCCTTCACTTCTTGCAACAAAGTTTAAAAGATGTACGTAATAATGTAAAAGAATCAGTCCATCAAACAAGTTTTACAAATTTTGAAGTAGGCATGCCCTGTGTGGGATCCGTTTTCTGATGTGCATATTAATGCATCATTGGGTGCACGTTCCAGAACCTGAGGTGGTCTAAATTAATTCGGAGTCCCCCACTACGGCGCGCCTCATAATCAGATCGTGGTTTTGGCACGTAAAGCCCAGGAGGAGGAATAAACATTTATTGCGGAACCAGCACTTTAAGATGGCCGGGCCTAAGCCTCCCATGAGGGGACGTCGAGGGCTTGCCTCGCCGCCGCCTCACGGGCGTGCTGGGTCGCCCAGGTTTGGTCGTCGAGGGCGGAGCTCCGCAGAGCCTCACGCAACCTCGACGAGAGGGACGTGGTGTTAATGTGTGTGTACTGTGCTGGGCACTCCCACAGCATATGCGGAAGCGTAGCCGGGTGAGTGCCACAGCACCGGCAGTTGGGGGTATTGTAAACTTCAGGGAATATAAGGTGGAGGCGGGCGGGTGAAGGGTACGTATTTGTTTGTAGCAGACGCAGCGTGGTAGCCTGCGCCCGGCTGAACTTGGGGTGAGGTGGGGGATGGTTCGGCGACTAAGGTAAAATGCCTTAACGAGATCGTTGTAAGTAGTCAGACTGTCCCTGGTGTCCAACTCGTCTCCAGTGTCTCCGGCGCGGTTGACTAGCCCTCGCGCAATGGAGTGGGTGACCTCATTGAGGTTGGGGAGGTGTGGGCGGACAGTGCCCGCGTGGGCTGGGATCCATGTCAAGGAGATCATGCTTTCTTTAGAGTGTGGTGCCTGGCGGAGGATACGAAGAGCTTGAGGAGAAATACGGTCTTTGCTGAAGTTAGTGACGGCTGAGCGAGAGTGACACACGATGGTGTGAGAGGTGGGATCCAGAGTGGCCAGGGCGATGGCCACTTCTTCAGCCGTTTCGGCAGTGGGGGTAATGACGCTGGAGGCGTGGTGTAGGACTCCATCGCGTGTGGCGACGGCCACAATTCGTGTGCCATGGGAATATTGGGCTGCATCAACAAATGTAACGCCAGGTACACGAGCAAAGGCTTTTATGATTGCTGCGGCCCGAGCTTGGCGCCGGGCCCTGTTATATTCAGGGTGCATATTTCTAGTAATAGGGTCTATGTGGATCCAGCTACGGATGTCAGTCGGGATCGATTGTTTGGGGCCCTGCTGCTGATGGTAAGTAAAGCCAAGTGTAGATAGAATAAAGCCTCCCGTTTCAGTAAGGGTGAGCCGTTCAAGCTGAGAGCGTTGTTGTGCTTCAATGAGTTCGGCAAGGTTGTCGTGAACTCCTAGTTGGGTGAAGAGTTCAGTACTGGTGTAATGCGTGAGGCCAAGTGCTTGCTTGTAGACCCCTCGTATGAGGGTGTCGAGCTTGTTTTGTTCAGCCCGGTACCAGTTGAGGTACGCAGCAACGTAGGTGATGTGGCATATTACAAAGGACTGCACGAGGCGGAGAAGGCTTTCTTCTTTGAGTCCCCCTCGTCGGTTAGAGATGCGTTTAAGAAGCCGTAGGGTGTTTTGAGATTGGGCGCAGATCTTGTTGAGAGCCAAGGCATTGGAGCCGTTGGTAGAGATGGTGGGACCGAGGACCCGGATACTAGGGACGTGTGGTATAGGACTGCCATCTTGAAGGCGTAAGGTGATAGAGTCACAGGGTCGGTGCTCATATTGGTGTTTTGGAGGGCGTCGCCGCTGAATGGGCTTGTAGAGAAGAAGCTCCGATTTAGCCGGCGAGCAACGCAGTCCGGTCCCTTGGAGATAGGCTTCAACCGTGTCAATCGCCGTTTGTAGGGCTGACTCCACATGACCATCGCTGCCTCGGTACTCCCAGATGGTGATGTCATCGGCGTAGATGGTATGGTTGATATTGTCGACTCGTTGTAATTGCTGGGCAAGGCCAATCATGACTAAGTTAAAAAGCATGGGAGAGATAACTGAACCTTGCGGGGTGCCTTTGCTGCCAAGGGGAAGCTGGTCTGATCGTAAATCCCCGGCCGAGAGGGTGGCTGTGCAATTGCAGAGGAAGTCACGGATGTAATTGTAGGATCGCTCTCCCAGGTGGAGGTGCGAGACCTGGTCAAGGATAGCTTCATGGAAATACTGTCAAAGGCTTGAGTGAGGTCGAGTCCGAGGATGGCTTTCGTGTTACGGGAGCGGTCGTTTAGTACTTGATGTATGAGCTGCAACATAGCGTCTTGAGTAGAAATATGAGGGCGAAATCCAATGATGGTGTGGGGATAGAGTTGTCTTCGAGGTGTGTGTTGATGCGTGCTAAGAAGGCGTGTTCCATCACTTTGCCTACGCATGAAGTGAGTGAGATAGGCCTTAGGTTGTTCAGACTAGATGGTTTGCCAGGCTTTGGGATTAGGATAACGTTGGAAGTCTTCCAGTGAAGATGGTGAAGATGATGAAGATCCGGTGAAGATGGTGGGTAGTATGAAATGTTTGATAACCAGGGAGAGTGGTGGGGGCGTTATTGGTTTCTTGAAGTAGGATAGCATCCGGGCGGCGGGTATGTTGGCGTAGGTATTGATTAAGTACCGGTTGTTTCTGGTGAAAGCCTCGGCAGTTCCACTGCCAAATGAGGGTGTCTTGGTTAGTGTGAGCCAAGATGAGAGATGGTGGATGTCGCCATCGGCGTCCCGGAAGGGTCGCAGACGGGGGCGGAATGGCTAGGAGGCGCGAGAATATGATTTTCCATGTTTGTAACTCGTTGGACAATACCAATGAGTGCGTGCTGGATGGAGTCCAGTGCATGTTGGAAAGTGCTCACAGTTGTTTGAAGTGAGGTGAGCATGTCTTTAACTTCAGAGCGGACATGGCCCATGGCTCCATCTTGCAGGGCTCTCTTCTTGGGGGCGGGAGTTGTAGGGGCCTCTTGACTAGGGGCAGGGGCGTTTTGAGCGATAGGTGTAGGGGCTGGTGTTTGGGATTGTTTGAGGTCTCTAACCTCCTGCGTGAGTTTAGTTAGGAGATCACGTAGGATGACGTTCTCGCGCTTAAGGTGAGCTATTTCTGGGTTATCTGGTGAGGGAGGAGGGGATGGGGCATGTGTGTTGGTGATTTTACGACCCTCTCGTGAGGTGCCCTTGAGGGCCTCTGCGAAGCTCACCTTGTTCTTGTTGGTAGATGGGATGCGTGATGCCGATGCAGACCGGGATCTTGAGCGTTGTTGCCTGGATCGAGATGGAGTTCTCGAGCGGGAACGGCTCCCCCTTGACAGTGTTCGGGAGCGTGACCTGGTTCTGGTGTTGAGGGTGGAGGGGCCGGCTTGTTGATAGGACGCTTGGCTGGTTGCTCGTCGTTCCCCGATACGCTTGCGAATCACATACGGGGTTTTATAACGAGCGGCACAGCTTTTGTCCGCGGTGAGATGGGGACCACCACAGAGGGAGCACCTAGGGTTACAGTTGTGGTCGGCGGGGGGGTTGCGGGCACCGCAGCCCCGGCATATCTTGTTATTTGGGTAGGGACAAACGTCCATACGGTGTCCGAGGCGGCCACACTGATAGCACATGTAAATTTGCTTCCGATATAGCGAACATGGGAGTAACGTGGAGCCGTAGCGCACCTGAAAAGGCACATCTGGTCCGTCAAAAGCGATGATCACCGTTGTAGTAGAGGCGATGCGCTTGGCTGCCAAGGCTGTCGGTTTTCGGGCAGTGACAATTTTGTTGTGGATCTGCTGGGGGGGTCTCCGTGAGTGGGATCCCATGGATGACCCCCTTCGTCGTGTGCTCAGCTGCAGTTTCGTAGGCATTCATCTTGTGGGTGACGACATTCACTTGGATAGAGCTAGTGCGCCATACCGGTCTGCATGGTCCGAGTGAGGTGTGCTGACGACAACAATGTTTTGTTGCGTATTCGGGCAGACAGTGTCTTCTAAGCTTTCTTCGTCCGTGAGTTTGGCTGCCTGGAGAATGGCTGCGGTCACCACAGGACTGCCGATCTTGGCTATATGAAGGGCGCCCTTGGGGCGGATGACAATCTAGATATCCTCCGTCGGAAGGGGTGGCATGCGGCCCGCCTCCAAAACTTGAGCTTTAACAGGCTGCCTCGCCCGAGAGCAGGGCCGGTTACTTGGGGCTTCAGATGATTCATCGGTCACGGTCAAATTGTCCGTGCCGCGTTTTGAGTGGCGGGATCGGGCAGTGAGCCAGCCAGACTGTGCGGTCACTTCTTCCGGCGAAATATCCTGGCCAGCGACCTGGACATCCATAGTGAAGCCCAAGAATTTAACTTTTTTTGCATATAAATGCACTCGAAAAAAATCTAATCCTTCGCGTCACTGTTCGTGCTGGGGACATACAACCGCGTTCTAAGTGTAATGATGATATGTGGTGTCTTATGCCGCAAGGGACAGTAATGGCCAAAGAGCACCAAGCGATGGTGTTATGTGTTCAATGATACAAATAATTACAAAGGGAAACGTGGCTGAATGAAGATATAGCGCGGCTGTATAGGGGCCTAAAATCAGTAGTAACATGTAAACATAACAAATTGATGACAATGGTTCATGAGGTGTGCTCTGAACCAAAAAGGTATACCAGTAGCACTACTGGCTAACCGAGGCCCTTAAGTGCAAGGGCCTGGAGGCAGGCGCTTAACAATCCGCTACTATCGCAGCAGGGGCCTCGCGCGAGAGGCGATGCTTCGATACTTGTCGGCCAATAATTTGCAATGCGCCAACATCCTGCAAAAAGTTAGAAACTAATTTTCTGGGAAAAAACGGGTCTGCACCAAGGAACATTCACGGATGAAAAGGAATATGCTGTCGGTAGGCTAGAGGGAAGTGTTTGTTCTTTTCAGATTCCACTTTCGGACACTCCAGCAAGACGTGGAGGACGGTCAGTGTCTCGCCACACTTAGAGCAAGTAGGAGGTTCGCTGCCGGTCAACAGATAAGAGTGTGTGCCATAGGTATGGCCTATCCAAAGACGACAAAAAATGACTTCAGTTCGCCGTATTTTTGTTATTGGTGGGAAATTTTCTAAGCGGGGCTTGAATAAATGAAGTTTACTGGAAGTCTTAGTGTCCCACATCTGTTTCCAATGTCTTCTAAGTTGTTTTCGCAAAAATGACTTCAGGTCTGTGGCTGCGATACCTATGGATCAGTTGCCAGCTTTCGTTGCACTAGATGTGGCAGTTCCATCTGCAAGCATGTTGCCCTCAATTGCTCTGTGCCTAGGCACCCAACATATTATGATGTGCTGATTAGATGTATATACTTTGAACAGGAGGGAATATAGCTCAGTGAGTACAGGATTTTTGTAACTCTTGAATGACATGAGAGATGTTACGACAGGTAGGGAGTCTGTGAAGATAACGGCTTTTTGTAGCTTTGTTTGCTTTATTTGTTTAACAGCTGACAGTATTGCGTAAGCCTCTGCAGTGAATATGCTTGTTTCCGGGTGCAGAACGTTGAATTCTGAAAACAATGGGCCGATGGCTGCATACGAAACACCGGCATTTGACTTTGAAGCATCAGTGTAAAATTCTGTGCATGAGTACTTGGACTGGAGTTCTAGGAAATACATTCTTATATGTGGCTCTGGAGCGTGCTTTGTAATCTCTACGAACGATGTATCGCATTCTATGAGCTGCCACTGCCACGGCGGCAATGGCTTCGCTGGTACCATAAGGTTTTGCTCAAGAATCTGAACTCCCATTACCTCAGAAACTTTCTTACGCGCAAGCAAATGGTTGTCTAGCTGCAGGTCGATTAGCAAACAGCGTTACAGATGTCATGTCGTTTAAGGCTTCGTAAGAGGGATGGTCGCGGTTCGCGTTGACTTTCAGAAAGTAAATGAAACTAGAGTATGACCTCTGAATATGAAGCGACCACTCGTTAGCTTCAACGTAGAGACTCTCTACAGGACTCGTCCTGAAGGCACCGGTCGCCAGGCGGATACCTAGATGATGGATAGGATCAAGCATCTTTAGAGCAATTGGAGTGGCCGACTGGTACACCACGGCCCCGTAGTCTAGGCGCGTACGTATAAGGCTTTTGTATACGTTCATAAGACATTTCCTGTCACTGCCCCATGTCGCATGTGACAAGGTTTTCAGAATATTCATTGTTTTAAGGCATTTCTGCTTAAGATTACTTAGGTGTGCAATGAACGTTAGCTTTTTGTCCAGAATGATGCCCAAAAATTTGTGTTCTGTGTTCACAGGTATGCGCTGTCAATTTAACTCTATATTGGGATCTGCGGCCAGTCCTCTCATCCATGTGAATAGAACACAGGAGCTTTTATTGGGATTAAGTTTAAAGCCATTTTCACTGGCCCATTTGGACACTTTGTTAAGACCTAATTGGATGTGTCGTTCACAAATTGCGAGGTTACATGACTTGAAGCCGATCTGTACATCATCTACATATACAGAATAAAACATGCCGCGTGGTATTGCTGAACGTAAGGAGTTCATTTTTATGATAACAAACGCACAGCTGAGTACACCTCCCTGTGGCACCCCAGTTTCCTGTGTGAATTGTCTGGATAGAGCATTACCAACTCTAACACGGAAATTGCGATTTGATAAGTAGCTTTCAATTATGTTAAGCATTTTCCCGCGGATACCAATTTCTGAGAGATCTCGCAATATTCCATACCGCCACGTTTTATCATACGCTTTTTCCATGTCGAGGAAGACAGACAGAAAGAAATGTTTGTGCATAAAGGCGTCACGGATGTTTGCTTCTATGCGAACAAGACTGTGTTGCGGAACGGCCTTCTCTAAAACTGAACTGATACGGATCGAGCAGTTTATTTGTTTCAAGGAAGTGTAAAAGCCTGCGGTTTATCATTTTTTCATGAAGTTTGCAAAGGCAACTTGTTAAAGCAATGGGGCGGTAACTTTCCACTGAGGATGGATCTTTACCTTGTTTTAGAATAGGTACTGCGATGGCTTCTCTCCATACGAGTGGAAGGTACCCAGCCGCCCAAATAGTGTTAAGCAGGGGCAGCAGCGCCATTTGAGCGTTAGAGTGACGCTGCCTTATCATCTCATACATAATCCGGTGGGCTCCAGGGGCAGAGCTTTGACAATTGTTTGTGGAATTTCTTAACTCGGCAACACTAAACGGACGGTTGTACGGTTCATTCTGATTACATGTCCTCTTCAGCGGCCTCCTTTCTGCTAATTGTTTTTGGTTAAGGAATGACTCTGAATAGTGGTCGGAGCTAGACACTTGCTCGAAATCCTGTCCAAGAGCATTCGCCTGGTGTTCAAGGTTGTTGCCTTGGTTATCGACCGCAGGCAGGAGGTAGGATTGACGACCTATTTATTGTTCTTGTCAGCCGGTTCCATACTTTTCCTTCTTGCGTGTAGGAATTAATGCTAGACATGTATTTTTCCCAACTTTCTCTCCTAGCAATGCGCCGTATTCGTCTTCCTTGGGATTTTGTACGTTTGAAGTTAATGAGGTTCTCAGTTGTTGGAGACTGGCGTAGCATGCCCCAAGCCTTATTGTGTTTTCTCTGCGCATTTCTGCAGTCCTCGTTGCACCAGGGCACTCGCCGTTTCTTTGGAGCCCCATTCGTTTGTGGGATGCACTCTAATGCGCAGTCAATGATAAAAGCAGTAAAATAAGCAACACCTTAGTCTATATTGAAATCGCTAAGAGCATTTCGAGGCATGTGCGTCATTGCCTTAAATTTTTCCCACTCTGCGGACGCAATTTTCCATCGAGGCGTGTATGGGGGAGGATGATGTTCTCTTGTAGATTTAAGGCACACAGGAAAATGATCACTGCCAATAAGGTTTCATAATAACATTCCATTCTAATAGGGGTACTAAGTCGGGGAAGCTACGCTTAGGTCTATGGAACTGTATGTATTATGTGCAATGCTGCAATATGTTGGTTGTTTCCTGTTTAGCATGCAGGCACCTGAAAAGAGCAGGATTTGTTCTATTATTCGGCCCCGTGAATCGCATCGGGAGTCTCCCCAAAGTGTATTGTGTGCGTTCAAATCACCAACCAATATGTTAGGATGTGGCAGGGCATCTATTAATCCCTCAAGTTATGTTCTTTGGAGTCGATAATTAGGTCGTATGTAGACAGAACAAATAGTAACTAGTTTTCCAAGCAGTAATGCTCGAATCGCAACTGCCTCAAGATGCGTATGAAGATTTAGAGCTCTACATGCGATGGATTTATCAACTATTATTGCAACACCACCGGGCGAGGTCTTGACGTGGTCACGGTCCTTGCGGAAGATAGCAAATTGCGGCCGAAAGCCTGTCTTTGTGGGTTTTAGGTATGTCCCCTGTACGCACAGCACCTTGGGATTAAACTTATATAAGAGTTCTTTATCATCATCGAGGTTGTAGAGAAGACCTCTGATGTTCCGATGTAATATTTGTGGATCCGTGTCTATAGTAGTTTCTGCTGTGTGTTTAAGAGAGAAACTAAGTTAGCCCGCAGGACCCTTTGCAGGCTCGATGATGCGGGGTTTGTCTTTTTTTGCGCGCTCCTGAGAGCTCCGCCGATCCTTCGGCGTCTCAGACGCCGATGCACTTGGCGATGCACTTGGCCGAGGCGCTGGATGCCCGCTCGCGGTGTACGCTCGCAGGTGATTCGTGCTTCTCTGCGCGAGCAGAGGCCCGAGAAGTCCTAGAGCCCGCAGGCCCGGAGGGCTGCTAGTTCTGCTTGCTAGCTGGCGGAACAGCACTAGCTGATACCGCAATGGGGGCGGGTGGAGCTCACGCCGGTGAAGTTTGCGTGGTCCGAACGGCCGCCGAGAACCGTTGTGGCAGTGCCCCCTGCCGTGCCCCTTCGGAGAAAGAAGGCCCCACAAATGAGAGGCGTTTCGTACTTCTTTGAAGGAGATCTTTTGTTTTACTTTGAGCGTTATAATTTCTTTTTCTTTTTTCCATGTGCGACAGGAGCGTGAATATGCCGGGTGTTCACCCTCACAGTTTGCACAGTGGGCTGGGTCGTTGCAGTTGCACAGTCCGCGTGGTGGTCATGCGACGCACACTTTGCACAGGTGGTACGGCCGCGGCAGCTCTGAGAGCCGTGACCGAATCTGTGGCGCTTAAAACAGAGTCGGGGATTTGGTATATAGGGTCTGACATTGAGTTTGATGTAGCCTGTTTCAATTTGTTCGGGGAGTGTGCTGGTACAAAAAGTGAGAATTAGGTGTTTTGCCGGAATTTCCTTATTATTGCGCCGGATCTCAATTCGCTGTACATTTGTTACGTGTTGTTCCTTCCAGCCCTCTAGGAGCTCTGCCTCTGTCAATTTTAGTAGGTCCTGTTCTGAAACTACACCTCGTGTGCTGTTGAGGGAACGATGAGGGTTTACTGAGATTTGAGTGTCACCAAATGAAACGAGATCTGTCAGTATGTTGGATTTTGTCACGAACTTCAAGGAGAAGGTCGCCACTGGCCATTTTCGTAATTTTGTATTCTGGGCCCAGAATGTCGGTGAGGCAATTCGCGACAACAAATGCAGATAGGGTTCTTAGAGTCTTTTGGGGGATTCAGCATGGATCATGTGGAAACGCGGTAAGATCATTTTACTCTTGGCGAAAAAGTTTAAAGGTTCATCGGTGCTCCCTCTTTTCAAAAGAGAGTGATCAGGCAGCTTTGGGAATGAGCCTAAAGCCATAAACGTATTTCATTTTCGGCAGCTGTGCCAGCTGCCCACCATGGAGCCCAACAAGAGGACGCGGCAGGATTCCGTATACAAAGCCCGCCAGCGACAGCAGTACACAGCCACTATAACGCAATATGTATAACCAAGGTTTGTTATTGCACACACGGTTAACCCTCGGTTCCAAGAAGATCAGAAGTAAATAGAAGAGAGAAGAGACAGGATAGATTTAAATTGAGAGAGAAAGACGAAGATTTAAGAGGAGGACTGGAAAAGGCAACTGCCGATTTCCCCTGGGTGGGACAGCCCAGGGGTGCCGTCTATGTGAAGCAGAGGCCGAAGAGGTGTGTTGCCTCTGCCAGGGGGCCTTAAAGGTCCGAACACCCGGCATCGGCTCAACCTCCAGGATCCCCCCTTCCCCAGACACGGCTCAGTTGCGCACATACACGCGGAGGGTCCTACCCTCATGTGCTCGGGTACGTGGTGTTGCAACTCACCAAACGCCTGCGGATGCAGACGCCCCTGCGGGGCTTTCTAAGTGTAAGAGGGGAAAAGAACTTAACTGGATCCTTTTGGCTTGAACAGGGAAGCAGGTTACGCCTTAAGTTCTTTTACTCGATCTTTCATAATCATATGCGAATCTGCTCATCAGACTATCTGAAGTAGACTATCTGGTCATACTTTCGGGCCTGGCCGGGCCTGACCAATTCCGGGCCTGGCCCGAGCCCGAAAGTACCATTGCATTTGCTGGCCCGGTTCTGTTCGACCTATTAGCCCTTTTGCTTATACGAAGCTAGGTCAAGTTCTCGATTATTGTGAAGATATTGTCAAGTGGTTAACGGCCGCCGGGCGGTCTTCTAGCTGCATCAAAGCATGTTTTTGCTCTGCATCCATTCTTGCTGGTTACATTAGATATTAACCGTGAGAGAAATAAACATTTCATTGCTAGCCGAACACGCCCAGATTATTATGGGAATATTTGGTATGAAAACAAACCATCCAATGGACAGTTAGGTAAATAGGGAGGGATCAGGCTGGACACAACCACCCAGAGTGACAGAACTCATGCTTACATTTAGGGATTAAGTTTTAGAAAAGCACATTGGTTAATTACCATGCTCGTGCTTTAAAGTGTGCGGCAACATATTATAGCGAAGGCATAGGTGAACACTCCCATACACGCCGCGGCCAGCCATTTCGCCTCACTTTTGAATCTCATATAGTCATTAAGATGTAGAGTGATGGAACTCGAGCCAATAATTTTGGCACGAATGTAAATTTATATACGCTGGTCTACTGGCTTTCAGGAGTACCTGAATACAGAGCCACTAGAAGCTTTTTTCATTAAACAGAAATTGGTGACCCGCAAGGCTAACGTTCATAATATTTTCACACGGAACATGCCATTTTTATTGCTTTATTCCACTTCATTATAATGATGTCAGTTTCTCAGTCCACAATTTAGGCATATTGTGTCGAAACATATGCAAATTTGGACTCTGTCTACTTGTGTTTCAGTACAGTCCATGCGCAACGTAGGCAACGTAGGTCTTTTTTTTTCTCTGTCAAATTAAAATATGGCCTGCTTGTTAATTCACGTAAATTCGCAGACCACGCACCTAGTGCTACTAAAAACATACTAAAAGTGTTACGAGCTGTACCGAAACTTATCTCATTGACTCCCGTTAAGGATAGCTTGGACACCTGGGACCGATCCAATAGTTTCCAATTTCTTTAACACGTTTGCAATGTATATATTTTTCTAACTTTTTGTCAGTTTGATTCGACTCTGTGATGTCTAGCAACTCTTGAAGTTTGCCTTCCGCCGCTATTACCACCCATCCCAATGCGCATCCTCTTGTTGATAGGCAGCGCCGCTGTCGAAATCACACCGCTACCTCCATCAAACTTCGGGTCGTCCGTCACACGCCTAAGCACGATCACCTCTAGGAATTCAAGGCGTTAATAAGCTGGGAGCAATGTGGACCAGAATTTCTTAGTGTCATCGAAGGCAAAAGAATTCCGGCAGAACCCATGAGAGGATGACTATCGAAGCTAACGTTAACATTCACACAATGTAGCGAACAAGAAGCGACACACCGTGTTAGCTAAGACACCTTTATTTAGAATCCGTAGTGTTCCTCCTGATGTTTCAAGTGATTCGGCTATATGTGGCCATACACTGTCTTCCTGACCCGCTTTGGTATGACCATCACTCGCGAAGGCTACCTCACGACTGCAGGACGAGGACCGCAGGCCGACAGTGGATGCAGTGACGACGATAGGATAATTCTGAAGTGATGACGATAAATAATTGCGACGCAATTACAATGCCATGACGACGGTGGCCTAATCTTGATTGACTGACGATAGCACAATACAAGCGAAATAAAATAGAAATTATGCTGGTGGATCGCAAAGTGGTATGACGGCCACAGCATTTAGTAATTGTTAGCCAACCACACACGCGTCTGAATAACATCCCTGCCTTCTCCCTTTCTTTACTCCTCTTCCTTTCCAAGCCGCTTTACAAACGTATCATCCGCCGTTGAGCCTAGTACGCCGGTGCCGTAGCACATTAGGCCACGATCGCACACATAAAAGCATATTTTACCAGCAAGTCTATTATCCAAGCTCGAACTTAAGGGGAACATTGAACTTGGGGGCTCCTATCGAAATATATGGGAGATTGGCAATCATTTCTCAGAGCAACCACTACACCAAATCTGATGAGATGTGTAGAATTTAGAAAAAAAAGTTTGAGTGTAGTGATTTCAGAAAGGAATATTTTACTTAGGCTGTGTACTTCTTTTACGTAAAATTTCATGCTTCTATTTTTTCAAAGTTAATCAAAATCCTGCAATTCTTGTAAAACACTACACTATCTAAACGAACACTATATTTGCTGCAGTCTTTGCAATTTAACTTTCACTCTTAGATGCAACAAATTTTATTCAAATTGGTTGAGCGGTTTTCTCATAAAAGAATTCCTGCGTTTTACATGTATTTGAGTGACCGTCATTGAAGATAGGCTCGAGGTTATAAAGCTTACTCTTGATGAAATGTGCCAGTTTTATAGGAAACCCATGAAACGGAACCCTGACGTATGCCCAAGACAGTGGCCACAGTGGTGGACAAATAAAGAGTCTGCTCAAGAAAAAAATATATATTCAACGGAAGCATCGTGGTAGCCGTTATCTGGGCCAGATATCTCTCCGGAATGCGGACGACCTTTCTGGCCAGGTGTGTAGCCAAACCATCGATTCATTGTTAGTAGAGCAAATATCTGGTCGTATTCGAGAAAACGTTGATATATAAGAACACTCGTTTCCAAGTTCCTAGGTGAAGTGACAGTCCTAGGGTGTGCTTCTTTTTATCGTGTTTTCTTCAGTTGTGCGTCATGGCATACGTCCCAGCGGGAATTTCGAATTCTTAAGGTCGATACGCCATGTGGTGGCAGATAAAGGAAACTGAACCAAATATCCCAAATTCCTGGCTTTGTGACTCGCCAAGGAATGCTTATGCATGAAAAGAAGCTAATGATTGAAACGCTTTCATTGCATACGAAAAATAAATGTTGTATATTACTGTAACTAAACTGCTTCACCACAAGTAAAATGTTTATGCAAGATAAACAAATATTTTTTGTTCAATTTTTGATCAGGGAGCCGAAAACGCACTCGGATGGCGCGCGAATTTCGGAGCCGCCTGTATGCTGCGACCGCCCACGTTTGCCCCCGGCAATATGGTCGCCGATGGCTTCAGTCGCTTCCGTAGGGAGCAGCAGTGGCTGCCACTCGAGACGTTTTGGTATATAACCTCCTTGGTTTGGACGCAGGCAGCAGGAGAAGGCCTCAGTTCTTGTACTTGTAGCTCTTCACGGATGATGGTGCGGATCATCTGATCTGAATAGATTGATCTGAATAGATTGATCTGAATAGTAGATCTGCATAATTGGGAAGCTGAGGACCGCTGCGGTCCTGTTGAACACAGAGACATTGCAAGTCGGCTAGGCGCTGACATGTGGAAATAATGCCTTGGACGGAAGCGGGACTTTGCACGATTTCCAGAGCCAATACGTTTTGTAATTGTTGAAAGCGTTCGTCTTCCATCATGCTAGGGTTCGCACGGTGCCACAGAGCCAAGCGATACGCTAGGTATCAGGTGTAAGACTCTTCGAAGGTTTGCCTCAGCTTGGTGGTAAACGTTGAGCAATCCGTGATCTTGGATTCGTGGTTGAAATACCACGACCTTGCCATACCAGTCAGATAAAATGCGATGTGCGGGAATTTCTGGGTATCGTTCCACCAGTTCGGACGAAGTCACGCAGTCGAAGTTGTCGAGCCATTCGTCAACGTCATCACATTGGAGTCCCGCAAATACAGGGGGATCGCGTTGAGGGCTCGTCACAGTCCAAGAGGCCACCGCAGGCAGAGAGGTCGGTTTTGTATGGTTAGAGGTGCTGGAAAAGCGGTAGTTGGAAATGTCCATCGTTGTAGATGCCCGCGAAAACCCGCTAAAACACACAGAATTGCCGTGCGACTGGTCGCTCGAGGCATTTTGCGTGTATTCGCAGGCTTCTTTCACGCTCAGAAAAACACATTTATGTAGCACGTATTGAGCGACAGAAAGCTGTATTGACAGTTTTTTATGTTGCTCTACAATCTTATTATTGCACACTTTGATAATTAGAAGAGTACTTCTCGAGTTAGATAATTAATTACAATTACCTAATTAAAACTCAGTAACCCAAAAATTACTGGTAGCTACTCAACTGTACTGGAAACAATACGCACTAGGTGTGCTTCGCGCAACTGCCGTTCCTCTTTTTTAAATCGTGCTGCCTGTTAGCGGGGACACCCTGTATATATATGTAACGGTTCACAGATGGTCCGTGCATGGAAGTGGAGAAAGACGAAGAATAAAGGCAGTGTTCGGGCGACCATGTTTGTCTCCGTCCGCAACCTCCTGCTCGCTGTCACACAAGTCGACAGGATGAAGACCTTGCAGCCACCTCATCAGCCACACATCAACATGCAAGTCTTCCATACCACGCTATGAATCCCGAGCGCACAGCTCCCCCAGCGAAATCGACCAGCATCATGACCGCATCGCTGCAAGCCTTAGACATACCCAAGTACACCGAATCAGTGGACGATGGGCCCGTGGAAGATTGGTTCCACCTCTTCGAGCTCCACGCATCCGCTGCATCATGGTCAGAACGGGATATGGTCGCAAACTTCAACGATTACGTCACTGGTAAGGCATTTCACTTCTACCTCATGCACATATTTGAAAATAACGAATCATGGAAGAAAATCACAGAACAGATGATGAGTCGATTTCAAGTATGTGTCACAGATCCATCCATTATCCACCAGCTGGACACATTCCAATTGGGTCGCCACAGTCACACACAGACTCAACGTAACTATCACCAATCAGTGGCGAACAAGGCCTCGTATGAGGAGATTGTGGAGGAGTTTCCCATGTAGTGATCCTCCTGAGAAGACGACGCACAAACGCACGCCTATAATGATGATGACTACCACACATCCAGCTTCACTATCTACGCTATCGACACGCCGTAGGAATCATGTCCCTGAACCATCTGACGCAGCCTATCGCTCTTCTTGAATGCGCGGATATGACTCTTTGCCGCAGTTCATGCTTTACACGACTGAGCACTGCGTCACAACATCGCAGACAGACGACGTCCTTTCTTTGAGAGCACATGGCCAAGCCACATCCACTGCGACATCCTCCAGCAATCAATCAACAGGAATTCGAAACTGCATGGACACAAACTTCTGTATGAGCAACACGAATTGAGAAAATACAGCAACAATCAGTTCTTCTGGTGAAACCAAGCCAACTTGCTTAATGTCAAGATGAAATCAGAATATAAGCGCCAGCAGCAATGAACGTACCTTTCAAGGCGAAGACAATTGGGAGCCACCTAAATCTAGAGATCAAGCTGCTTCGCGACTCTCAAGCTTTCTTCTGCATACTACACCTCAACAAGCCACTGCCATTTCAGAAGCTTTGCACGCGCCAAGCAGCATCAGCACACTGTCATATTACAGAAGAGTCCATTCTGAATGAAGTCCCAGCAGCCTCAGGACAGTCTTCTGAAAATCCTGACAAACTGCCCTCGCCACCAGACAAGTCTCACAAAAACGAGCAGTGTACGAGCTACCAATTTAACCCCACTTTAATTTGCGAAAGAAATCAAAGGCATATTTCGATAGAAGCACTACCTCAAGAAATATTGCAACATCATGATCACCAACTTCAAGAACAACGGCAGCAACCACGACTTCGATACAGAAGGCGACGAAGATCGTCACCGAAATTTCCACAAATGCGACAACAAGAAAGACATCAACGCCCAAGCCTACTCAATCCAAGGCCAACTCAACGAAGGCGAGGTTTTGGAAGAAACAAACGGGGCTGAGTACACCTTCAGCACCACCTATCAGGACTGCTCTCACCCCAACGATTCCTGCGACCACGCTGTGCACAACGACGAAATGGACATGGACACTTTCCCGGCATACCGAACCACAATAGACGTCGCCTCAACTACTCAGTCCGACCGAACAGTTCGAGTAGGAGACGCCGCGTGTTTACAAGTCGCGACGAGTAAGGCGAACGCCTTCTACATCCGAGTTACTCCTGCTGCAATGTTTCCATACCCAATTTACTTGGCGCATGCAGACGTCGTCCGGAACACAACAGTCAGCCTCGTCCACCAGAACCATGCGAAAAGTTACCGGGCACCTACACTTTTCTATGAAGTTGATGTTGTTGAAGAACTCTATCGGGACAATAGACTAACTGCGCATTTTTTCTTTTCATTTATCAGCATCCTCTTGCTTCCGCATATGTTTGTTGCTCGCGCTCTCTTGGGGGGAGGGGAAACATGTAACGGTGCGCAGATGGTCCCTGCATGGAAGTGGAGAAAGACGAAGAATAAAGGCAATGTTCGGGCGACCATGTTTGTCTCCATTCCGCAACCTCCTGCTCGCGTCATATATATATATATACCCGCGGTGATCCTAGAGCCAAGCAGGGCTATTACTTCAAGAAAAGCGCTGATGATCTACGGCTGGCTAACCCTAAGTATAGCACGATAAATCTACAAACGCTACAAGTATTCTAACTACAGTTGTACAGGCCACCCTCTCAATTGTACAAGAGAAAGAGTACACCCTAGACTACTCAAAGCTCAAGTAGGTAAGTCATATCTCAACGCTAAATTGTACTTACCGAAAATAGCGCTCCAACGAACTATCCTCAGAAAAGCATTCACCATGTTTGATGAGTTGTTAAAGACATAGGAGGCTTTGCGCCTGTAATATGGCAAAATTATTTCTCTTTGGAAGCAAGTTGAATGCGACAAATGCAAGGTACAGAACAAATCTGGCATCCACTGCCGAATAACAGTAATGCAACTGTGGTTGCATAGATAAACTTTCATGGATAGTAAATGCGTCAAAAGTGCAATTGTTCACATTCGAAATAATTTTCAGCATATCATATTTGCCAACTAATGACACGTGGGCTTCCAAACAGGATATAATTTTTTTATCCAAACATGTGTCAGATTTAGCTAGGAGGAATGGCGCAGCTTTGGTATGTTTTAATAGCCATAAGTACATTCTACGGCGAGCGCAGTTGCAGAAACGAAAGAAAGGAATTGACATTATGACATTTAGACTTCAGAAATATCGCGCTTTCTCATGAAATTGTTGTTGAAGGGAAAGCATCTGGCCACTAAAATTACGCTCGTAATGGCGAAATACTTGAAGAGAGGCAGATTCAACACAGCGGCTAGCTAGGCTAGCTTCATGGCGTTGTACTGCTCTTGTGAATTTATAGCCTGATAACATTAGAGCATTCCATTTGCAGACGCTAGTTGGCACTAAATGAGTACGATAACTGATAACTGCCCAAAAAGGACGAGCTAAGGAAATCAGAAAGCGCGCCGATGCCGCAGACGCGCTTCCGTGCCTGAAACGTCCGCGGCCCACCATGAGGATATTTGCTGCGGTAAGTGAACTCTGCACATGAAACCAAGCCCTAGTATTTCACCAGTTCATTACATTTGCCGTCCGTCGTCATAGCCTGTACTTTGCACATCTTGTGTTTTCAACATCAAAGCGACAACAAAACCCGAACATGACAATCGCATTCCTCTTAGTGTTGTGCAAAAGTATAGGTGTCGTGAAACCCGTATCAGACGAATTCTTACTGGGCTAACCAACTTTGTCCCGCCGGGGTGGCTCAGTCAGCTAAGGCGTTGCGCTGCTGAGCACGAGGTCACGGGATCGAATCCCGGCCCCGGCGGCCGCATTTCGATGGAGGCGAAATGCAAAAACGCCCGTGTGCTTGCGTTGTAGTGCACGTTAAAGAACCCCAGGTGGTCAAAATTATCCGCAGCCCTCCACTTACAATCATAATCAGAACTAGTTTTGGCACGTAAAACCCCAGAAAGATGAAGAACGAACTTTGTGCATTTTGTTGCAACATTAAATAATTTTTGGTGTTTGATGACGGACTCTGAGAGTGAGGTATCATGCTTTTAGGTCGCTCAACTTAGAAGCTAAACGCATTTTGTTGCAAAAGTTGTCCAAGGGTAGGTTTTGGTTTCAAAGGTGTACTCCTCTTGATACTGAGGATAAATTGGCACAAAAATTCATTGGCTCGTAGCAGGACAACAAAAATCGCTCAATAGAAGCTGACGCTCCACGAAGGCGATCGTTTCATTGAAGAGGCCAGAACAGCCACACTGCCACGGTAGCTGAGATTGTGAACCGACTATGGCCTCGGCTACGGCACCTCACGGTGCTTGCCAAGAGGTAGAGGAAGCAGCCAGAATTGCCATGGACTCGAGGCGTCTCCTGGCGCCCACTGGCACTCCAGCGATGGGATTCCACCTTCCCCCTTTAACGCTTCCCTTACTCTTCTGTCCTATTTTAAACTACTTCCTGCTCCCTACAGACAATGAGCCTTGCTCCTATTCGGGCCGCCGAAATAGGTGTACCATCCTCACCCCTACCTCTACCTCTCCATCCGATCAGTGTGTATTAAGATGTGGTGTGGCCGCTCCTTACATTCTGCAATGACATAATTACCTTATCATTAATTTCTGTTATCCCCTTATGTCCCTTTATTCAAACAGCCTTCGCTTTCTGCGTATCAAGTTTTGTATAAAAATATTGTTGCTCTGATTTGATCGCTTAAGTATTTTGTTTTAATAAAGCGAAACTTTCTCGACCTACTCTCTTTGGTTAGGCACGGCTTCTAGGATGGAGGTGGTGCTGAGTCGCTCGTTATCTAGGCTAGCTGAGATATTATATATATATTGTTACGGGGAGTATTTACTCAACAGTAAACAGCTAGCACTTGTCTAGTCAAGACTGCGCAGAGCGCACAGGTTAAAGTAGGTTTTCAGTCCGACGGTAGAGCCTCTGACCCAGCCCCACTACAACGTCTTTGTCTGCTTCATTGCTCGTGACATTATTCCCGGCCGGTGAAGCACTGTCCCGGTGCTTGTGATCAAAATGGGCTATCACAGTTATAACGCTTTAGGCGGGAAACATGTATGATGTCACTTCGTGGTGTGGCAGTCGATCAGGTGTATTCGATGGGAAATATCTCATAGGTGACAGGAGTCACCTGGTGCAGCACGCGGTAGGCCCCGACGTACCGCGCCATTCACTTTTCACAGAGCCCGAAACGACGAGATGGTAGCCAGAGAATGACTCTGGTGGAAAATCAAGTATCCCGGTGTCGACGATCGTAACTGGACTTTGGTGCGGTCTGCGAAGACGAGAGCCGAGCGAGGGCTACTGTGCGCGCGACGAACGCACGCGTGATGGCACCTTCCGCGTAGGAAGTCGTGGACGTGGAGTACGGATGAGAAGGGAGCAAAGTGTCAAAGGGTAATAAGGGATGGCGTTTAAAGAGAAGATAGAAGGGTGAGTACCCAACAGTTTCATGACGCAATGAGTTGAATGCAAATGTGACGAATGGATGTCCCAATTGTAGTGGTCATCGGAAACGTACATAAAAAGCATATAGGTCAGTGTATGGTTTAGGCGTTCGGTGAGTCCATTGGTTTGAGGGTGATATGAGGTGGTGAAATTGCCATGAGTACCACAGGATGGAAGTAGATCATCAAACACTCGAGACAGGAAGCAGTGACCGCGATCTGTGGGTAGGTGACGTGGAGCACCATGTTGGAGAATGACGTCGTACAGTAGGAAGTCGGCTACGTCTGTGGCGCAGCTGGTTGGCAACGCTCGAGTAATAGAATATCGAGTGGTATATTCCGTAGCGAATGCAATCCATTTCTTGTCTTTCGTTGAAATTGGAAAGGGACCGAGCAAGTCCAGGCCACGCGATAAAACGGCTCGGTTTAAACGTCAATTGACTGAAAGAGACAAGCAGGGTGAGTCACAGGTTTTTTGCGACGCTGACACGGGTCGCAAGATGTTACGTGGCTGCGAACGGACCGATAATGCCCCTTCTAGAAAAACCGTCCTCATATGCGATCATAAGTCTGGAGACGCCTAAGTGCCCGGAAGTCATGAAAGTGGGCGAGGACATCCCTCCGCAGGTGATGCGGGACAACAAGCAGGAGTTCTGCGTCGTCGGGGTGCATGTTGCGGCTGTAAAGAACGTTATCCTGAAGCAAGAACATGTTGAGTGAAGGGTTGATGGTGCCGGATTGCAGATGGTCAACAAGAGAGAGCAACGATGAATCTCTACGTTGTTCGTTGGCCACATGGATAAAGTCTGTTGTCGCTAAGACATAGGTGTCGGGGTCTGTTTCAGTGGAGTCGGATGGTTCAGCGGGGTGGCGGGAGAGGCAGTCGGTGACATTGTGTAACTTGCCAGATTTGTAAACTATCGAGAACGTGTACTCCTGTGATCGTAATGCCCAACGGTCGAGCTTTCCTGTGGTGTGTTTAAGTGTTGAGAGCTAGCAGAGCACATGATGGTCTGTTATGAGCACGAACGGCCGTCCATAAGGTACGGACAGAATTTCGCGTCAGCCCAGGCGAGAGCCAGGTGCTCCCGCTCAAGTAATGGTGTAATTCCTTTCCGACTAGTGACCGAAGACGACTAGAACGCTATCACACGGTTGGCTCCGTTCGGTGTTTGGGCGAGGATAGCACCAATGCCATAGCCGCTTGCGTCAGTGCGAAGTTGTGTTCTAGCAGCCGAGTCGAAATGAGCCAGCACAGGTGGTGAAGTGAGGGCAGAAATCATCGACGCAAAGGAAGCAGCTTGGTAAGCGCCACAAGACAAGGCCGCATCTTTTTTCAGTCGGTCCATGAGGGGTCGAGCAATGTCCGCGAAGTTGAGAACAAAGCGGCAAAAGTAAGAGAAGAGCCCAAGAAAGCTGCGTACTTCTTGCGTGGATCGTGGAACCGGCAACTCGCGGACAGCACTGACTTTGTCAGGGTCCGGTTGAACACAAGTAGCGTCGACAAGGTGTCCAAGTAATTTGATCTGGCGGCGCCCAAAGGTGCACTTAGATGAATTGAGCTGGAGGCCAGTCTGGCGAAATATGTCCGGAATGGCCGACAAACGAGGGAGGTGGCTGTCAAACTAGGCAAGAAAACAATGACGTAGTCTAGATAACAAAGAAAGATCGACCACTTCATACCGCGCAGAAGAGTGTCCATCATGTATTCAAACGTTGCAGGGGCATTACACAACCCAAAAGGCGTGACCTTAAATTGGTAGAGGCCGTCGGGTGAGATGAATGCAGTCTTGTCGCGGTCGCGGTCATTGACGGCAATTTGCCAGTATCCCGAGCGGGGATCTAGTGACGAGAAATATTTGGCACCATGGAGGCAGTCAAACGCATCATCAATTCATGGCAGAGGATACACATCATTCTTTGTTACCGGATTGAGATGGCGATAATTGACGGAAAACCGCCAGGTACTGTCCTTCCTTTTCACAAGCACTACCGGGGATGCCCAAGCGCTAGACGAAGGCTCTATCATATCTTTATCAAGCATTTTCTCTACCTCCTTTTGGATGACTTGGCACTCAGCATGAGACTCTCGGTAAGATGCTTGTGAAGGGGGCTGGCGTCTCCAGTGTCGATTGGGTGGACCACGACATCTGTACGGCCTAGTGGACTGCTCTCAACATCAAAACGATCAAGGTAAGAAAATAGGAGCCCAAGGAGGGCTTCACTTTGGGAAGCTAAGAGGTCGGGGCATATCATTTGGTCCAGCAGTGTCTTGGTTGGCCCGGTATGACAGGTTGGGTCACAGTCTCAGCGTCCATCAGCGAATGCAGAAACAGTACATTCTACCAGAGGTGACATGTTCGGCTAGTGAAATTCCTTGAGGAAGAATATGGGTCGAAGTAGAAAAGTTGAGGACTGGAAGCAACGTTGCGCTGCTGGCAAGAACTACGGTATGAGCACGTGCGATGTTGCGAGAGAGGATCAGATCTATGAGGGGAGCGATTACTTAGTCACCATCAGGGACTGGGGGAAACGGTGACATAAGGACGTAGGTAGCAGCTTGAGCAGGTAGTTGTAGAAACTCCACGGAACGTAGGCGAGTGCCACTTGATGCAGTGTCATCAGGACACAATGGCAGTTCGAGCCGCAAAATGCCAGTAGAACAATCGATGAGGGCAGAGTGGGTGGTAAAGTAGTCAATACCAAGAATGACATCATGTGCGCAAGCGTCGAGAACAGCGAAGAGAACTGAAGTGTGGTGGCCGGCAACAGTAACGCGGGCAGTGCACACACCAAGAAGCGGTGTTCGGGTGCCATCAGCTATTCGCACAATAGGGAAGACGGAAGGTGTCAGCACTTTTTGTAGGCGGCGTCGGAGCGTACAACTCATAACAGAAATGTGGGCGCCAGTGTCAATGAGAGCAGTAACGGCCACGCCGTCGACGAGAACACCAAGCAAATTGCGTCTTAAAGTAGGGGTCAATAGAGATTGTGCGGTCATTGTCGTCAATGCAGCCTCACGTCCCAGAGCTGCACTAGCTATTTTCCCGGGTGGTGTCCGGAGTAAGCCGGAGATGAAGAGCGACGGTATTGAGGAGAGCGCGATTGGCGACTCAGAGGTGACGGCGATCGGCCAGACCAGTGGCTTTGTGCGACAATATCGGCGTAGGTTGATACAGAGCGCGAAGATAGACGGAGAGGTTTACGGTCCGGAACGTGGTCGTCGAGAAGAGATGTGCGAGAGTACAGGCCACGATCTTTACGGTGGTCAACAGGCGGGCTTGGTCGGTAATTCCGACGAATGCGGAATTGGCGTGAAATGTGGCCGACGCGAGAGCAGGAAAAACACCATTGGTCGATCGTCAGGCGCCCTCCACTCAGATGGGTTTCGATAGCGGGGAGTGAACCGGGCAGCGGAAACGGCAACAGCAACAATTAGGGCGGTGTGGTGTTCAGAGTGAGGACCTGAAGTGCACATGGGCGGAGGCGCATGACTGGTAGCTTGTGGAAATAGGACGCCCATATTTGCAACCTCTTGATGGACAACGGCCTGAATGAGGGATATTGGCGCCACGTGGTCGTGAGCAAGTGCCTGATAAGCGGCTGGAGCCATGGCTTCGAGCTCCTGGCGAGCAATCCTGGCCAAGTTGTTGGGAATCGAGAATGGAGGGGGCGTCACGGGATCTTCGCACGAGGCGGTTGCAGCTGTGTTCGGGAGTCCGTTAAAGGGTCGCTAAACCACCCAGAGGTCGATATTTAGTTGTGGTGTTGCAATTGTGTACGAGTGTACAATGAACACGTAGCCGCTAGAATGTTTTGAAATGGTGCCGTAATAGCGGAGTTACAAGCGCTTGATTTTCGAAACACGGCCCTAGCTGGTTTCACTGTTTCCTTCGCTACTCTCTATTACCCCCGCAGGGGCGTCTGCGCAAGCAGGCGTTTGGTGAGTCGCGCCACCACGTACCCGAGCACACGAGGGTTGGACCCTCCCGCGTCTAACCGTGCGCGGCTTAGCCGTGTCCGGGGAAAAGGGGATCCTGGGGGTTGAGCCGACGCTGAGTGTTTGGACCTTTAAGGCCCCTCAGCAGAGGCAACACACCCCTTTGGCCTCGGCTTCACGTAGACGGCACCCCCGGACTGACCCACCCGGGGGAAATCGGTGGTCGCCTTTTCCTATCCCCCTCTCCAACCTTTTGCTTTCCTGTCTCCTTTCTTTAACTATCCTATCATCTCTTCTCTTCTGTCACTTCCTAATTTTCATAGGCGGCTTGGGTTAACCTTGTGTATGTGCCCTCCCTTGGGTACAATATATTAGGTTATAGTGGCAATGTACGGTTGGCGCCTGCAGCCTTACGCGTTAAGCACTGCAGCGTCCCCTAGTTGGGCTCCGTGGTGGGTGGCCGCCATTGCCGCCGAAATAAAACAAACCGTTATGGGAACACCAGCATTTCCCCGCCTACTTGATCGTCACCCTCTAAAGAGGGGACGCACCGATGAACTTGGCCTGTATTCCAACCGACCAAAAGAAATCTATCCGAAATACCATGTTGTACACAGTGAAAATGCTTCAAAACCGGCCAGATCCATTTCTCCATTCATAGTTGCGAAATCTTTGACGGAAGCTTTAGGCTCAGGTTACAAAGTCATCAAAATGGCTAGCGGAGACCTTCTTCTTGAGGTCCCTCAGAAACAACAGTACGAGAAACTCAGCAACCTTGTGACTTTCGGCAACATACCAATTTCTGTATCACCACACCGATCAATGAATAGCTCACGTGGAGTCGTATCAGAAGCAGACCTCCTAGAATTATCAGAAGCAGAACTCCTGGAAGGGTGGAAAGATCAAAATGTCACCAATGTAAAACGTATCATCATCAGACGGGACAACAAAGAAATCCCCACCAAACATCTTGTCCTCACATTTGGATCTAGCGTTCTGCCTGAAACCATCGAAACAGGATACATTAGGTTAACTGTTCGACCATATGTCCCTAACCCTAGACGGTGCTTCCAATGCCAAAGATTTGGCCATGGCTCACAGAGCTGTCGTGGTCAAATAACTTGTGCAAGGTGTGGAGTACAGGGCCACTCCTCCGACAACTGTACTGGCACTCCTCACTGTGTGAACTGCAGTGGTGACCACGCATCCTACTCACGTTCCTGTCCAAACTGGAAAAAAGAAAAGGACATAATCACCCTAAAAGTCAAAGAAAATATTTCTTTCAAGGAAGCCCGTAAGAGGTGCTCACTTTTCCACAACACATCTTATGCTGATGCGGCGCGTCGGGGGGCAGCGTCGCAGCGGCCACTGCCACCTGCCCAGCCCGCACACAGCGAGCTGTCGCTTGTGGCCCCTGCCCCCGGGGTGGAAGGAGCTAAGCCTACCCCACCCAACCAGCAAACAAGCCCGGTTACCCTAGGGTTACCGGCACCACAACAGTCCAAGGAGGCATCCTGCGCTTCGCGTAGCGAACCGGCAGGACCGCCAGCAGCACCCACGGTGGGTGCAGTCAAGGCTGCCTCATCCTCTCCGGCCCCTGCTGCCGCTGGCAACAGCCGGCGCAGCTCAGGCCCAAAGGCAGCCCCATCGACCTCCGGGCTGGTGGGCACAAAGGTCTCGTCCTTCGCGGCGAGACTTTCTCGCGAAATTTCTCGCTCGCAAGAGCGTGTGTCCAGCGCCTCACATGAGGCAATGGACACTACACCCATCCCGACGGCGCATCAAGCGCCTAAGGAGCGGCGAGGCTCCCTCGACCGCTTCAGAAAGGACAAATCCCGCGTTACAGGGCCTGGAAAAGGTTCTGTAATCTAAGGCAAAACTTCCTTTTTTGTACACACAGCACCAATTTTACTTTCAGTATGGATATACAAATCATACAGTGGAACGTCCGAGGCATTCTTAGGAACCTCGATGATGTGCAAGAACTTCTCCACGAACACAATCCAAAAGTGCTGTGTGTACAGGAAACTCACTTAAAATCGGAACATGCTAACTTTCTTCGACAGTATGTTACGTTTCGTAAAGACCGCGATGATGCTCTTGCATCTTCAGGCGGTGTTGCCATTATAATTCAGAAAAGCATAGCGTGTCAACGTCTACCGCTGCAAACGCCCCTCGAAGCAGTGGCAGTTCGACTTGTTCTCTTAAACAAACTCGTCACCATTTGCTCGCTTTACATACCCCCACATTACCACTTACACAAACATGAATTCCAGTCCCTAATAGACGAATTGCCAGAACCTTATCTTGTTCTTGGGGATCTCAATGCACACAGCGGACTGTGGGGCGACTCTCGCATCGATGCTCGAGGCCGTCTAATTGAAGGCTTTCTTTTCTCATCCGGTGCATGTCTGCTAAACAAAACAGAACCTACATATTATTGTCTTGCAAACAAAACTTTTTCTTCTATAGATCTCAGCATAGCTTCTCCATCCATATTACCCGAACTTGAATGGGAAGTTATAAAAGACCCTTACGGGAGCGACCATTTCCCAATACTGCTGAGAGCAACAAGACAACACGAATCTCCACCACATGCTCCCCGGTGGAAGGTCGATGTAGCGGACTGGGAGAAATACCGAACACTTACCAGTACGATCTCGTGGGCTGACATGTCTTCGCTCGAAATTGATGGTGCCGTCGAGTATTTTTCTAACTTGATAATTGATGCAGCTTCTAAATGTATCCCCCAAACAAGTGGACTTTCTAGCAAACGCTGTGTTCCATGGTGGAATGAACAATGCCGGAACGCGCGTAGGCAGCAGAACAAAGCATGGAGGCAGCTTCGCGATTCTCCTACTGCTGAAAACCTTTTCAATTTTAAGAAAATCAAATCCCAAGGTAGGAGAACGCGCAGACAAGCCAGGAGAGACAGCTGGCAAACATTCTTATCAAGCATCAATTCATACACTGATGAGGCCATGGTTTGGAACCGGGTCAATAGAGTAAGAGGACGACAAACACATCCGCCTCCCCTGGTAGACACGCAGGGAGACAGCCTGGAGGACCAAGCGAACCATCTGGGTGCACATTTTGAACAAGTGTCCAGTTCATCGCACTATTCTACAGCATTTAAAACATACAAATCAGCAATAGAAAAACAAAAACTGGACCGAAAGAGCACCGGGAACGAGCCATACAACTTACCTTTCTCTCTAGCAGAACTGGATGCATCACTCTCCTGCTGCAACCAATCTGCCCCAGGCTCTGACCGCATACTATATGAAATGTTAAAGAACCTGTCCTCTGAAACAAAGAAAACCCTTCTCTGCCTGTACAACTCTATATGGACCTCCGGCGAGATCCCCTCTGCCTGGAAAGAGGCCATAGTAATCCCTATCCTGAAGCAGGGCAAGGATCCATCGTCCGTATCGAGTTATCGGCCCATAGCTCTAACAAGCTGCATCTGCAAAGTCTTTGAGAAGATGATAAACCGCCGTCTGATACATTTCCTAGAATCAAACAAGCTGCTTGACCCATACCAGTGTGGATTCCGCGACGGTCGATCCACCACTGACCATCTGATACGCCTAGAGGCTCAGATTCGCGAGGCTTTTGTCCACAAGCAATTCTTCCTGTCTGTTTTCCTTGATATGGAAAAAGCATATGACACTACGTGGCGATTCGGAATACTAAGAGACCTCGCACACTTTGGAATACGTGGCACTATGCTGAATATAATTGAAAGTTATCTGTCCAACCGCAGATTCCGTGTTCGTGTGGGTAATGCCCTATCAAGACCATATGTGCAGGAAACTGGAGTACCACAGGGTGGTGTGCTCAGTTGCACCCTTTTTATCATAAAAATGAACTCTCTGCGTCTGTACATCCCACGCAACATATTTTATTCAGTATATGTCGACGATGTACAGATAGCCTTCACATCATGTAACCTTGCAATCTGTGAGCGGCAGGTCCAGCTTGGACTGAACAAACTGTCTAAGTGGGCAGACGAGAATGGTTTTCGGCTTAACCCACAAAAGTCCACATGCGTCCTCTTCTCCAGAAAGAGAGGTCTGCACCCTGATCCCAACATCGAGATACAGGGTGAGGGTCTACCTGTAAAAACTGAACACAAATTCCTAGGCCTAATTCTGGACGCGAAGTTAACGTTTATCCCACATCTCAAGTATTTAAGAAACAAGTGCCTGAAGACAATGAGCCTCTTGAAAGTGTTGTCTCGCACTACGTGGGGTAGTGACACAAGATGTCTATTGAATCTATATAAGAGCCTCATTCGTTCACGTATAGACTACGGTTCCATTATATATCACTCCGCGACGCCGAGCGCCTTGAAGATGTTAGACCCTGTCCACCATCTGGGTATCCGCCTCTCTACGGGTGCGTTCAGAACAAGCCCCGTAGAAAGCCTTTATGCCGAATCAAATGAATGGTCGCTACATCTACAGAGAACTTACTTATCATTTGTATATTTCCTAAAAGTGAACTCAAACAATACACACCCTGCCTACACAACTATAAACGATCTGTCCAGTGCCCAAACCTTTCTGAACCGCCCTTCCGTGAGAAAGCCCTACGCACTGCGAGTAAGAAGTCTTGCCGAAGAAATGGATGTGTCACTCCACGAGCACGATGTCATGCCCCCTCCTGTACAGCTGCCGCCATGGCAGTGGCAGCTGATTGACTGTGATCTGTCCTTCATTGAGGTCACAAAGCATGCGCCGGTCGTACATATCCGTATGCACTTCCTCGAATTGCAGCACAAGTACTCTTGTCCAGAATATTTTACTGACGCTTCAAAGTCGCTCGCTGGCGTGTCTTACGCGGCGGTCGGTCCATCCTTTTCGGCTGCGGGAGTTCTACACCCAAACACAAGCATCTTTACAGCGGAGGCCTACGCCATCCTGGCGGCGGTTAAACACATCAAACAGCTAGACATACGCAAGGCAGTCATTTACACGGACTCTTTGAGCGTGTTGAAATGTTTAAACACTCCAAGTAGGCACAGAAACCCCGTAATCATAACTCTTTATTCCACCATTTGCACCGCGTATGTATCCAAGCAGCAAATTGTGCTCTGCTGGGTGCCAGGGCACCGCGAGATCGAAGGGAATGAGTTGGCCGACAAGCTAGCCACATCAGTTCATACAGACGCTGCCACTTCACCCATAGCCGTCCCTGTAATGGACCTAAAGCCCTTTATCAAGAAAAAGGTCAGGACCTACTGGCAACGTCTGTGGGACAGAGAAACGGGCAACAAATTACACACTATCAAGCCTCATCTCGCTCATTGGCCACCAGAATCGAAGACACGCCGCACACAGGTTACACTTTGCAGACTCAGGATTGGACACACATACAGTACACATGCTTACTTATTGTCCGGTGGCGATCCGCCTGTCTGTGATGAATGTGGCGAGCCACTCAGTGTACTTCATGTCCTCTTACAGTGCCCTGAACTGGAGCCTCAGAGGAAAAGACATTTTTCATTATCATTACGGCAGAATCTACCATTGCATCCATGTATGTTTTTGGGCAATGAACCTCTTTTTAAATACCAATCCGTTATCGCGTTTTTAAAGGATATACCTAACTTTCGTGTTATATATCCAGGTGACTTGTAGCAAGGCCTCTCTGGAGAGGCCGCTGCTGCGGTATTTTATTAAAGAAAGCACATGCCTCCGGGTCTTTGTGTACAAAGGCTTCCGGTAGGCGTCGTGCTACTTTTATACTCTTAATACTCTAAGCACCATGGCCATCTCTCATCCATTCACTACCCATAGATCATTCCACACGTCACTGCCATAATTCTATTCGATATATGTTTTACGCTTCTATACCGCGATTTGTTCTTAGGCCCCTTTACAGCCACATTGCATCCCGTCATCGGAACTCACTGATCATGGCAAACATACCATTCATTGTCTTGGCGCTCTTTGGCCACATTTGGCCCTTGCGCCACAAAACACCAAATATCATCATCATCATCATACTCTCTATTACGCTACTTCGCTACGTCGGCTGGTCTCTCGTCTCCGAGTGCTCCTCCATATGTCACGTGACATACGTCATCGATAACGCGTTGTCCATTTCTGGTTAAGGCACGTGCACACTAGCGGCAAATATTCCGACGGCGAACCAGCCTCCAGTGCAGTAGAACATTCTGCCGCGCGAGAGGTGTCCAAAGTAGACAGCAGTTCGACCGGCGCACCGCCCGCAGCACGATCAACGGGCCAATCAACGACTGCGAAGCTGCGCGCCTCCGCCACCGGCGACGAAAACATTGGCTGTAGCTCAGCTGCAATGCACGTCTAACGACGGGAGACGAACGGCTAGGCTGTGCTCGCCTCGCAGCCAATGGCGCCGCTAATATCAGCCTATTTTTCTTCTTTGTGTACAATTATTGCGAAGAGCAATAACAACGATAAGAAAATATTGCGGCTTGTGAGCGTCCGTAATTCATTCCGAAGCGCCGTCCGCTTTAGCTTTGATGGGAACCACAATAGGCTTAGTGACCATATCGGCGCCGTCGAGGGATCAGCGGCGGTAAGGCTGCCGCACAAATGAATCTCGGTCTCATCCTCTCTACGTACGGCAAGGAAATTTCGCCGTTCGCGAGCAAACCCCCTGTCGAACGGCGGCCCACGAATGGCAAACGGCGTGCGGCGAGTTACCTTGTCGGTAACGTGCTACGCGCTGTGGCTACCCGCTGTGGCTGCCGTGCCGGCCTGTGCTCATGAGAAGCACGCCGCTATGGACCCTGTGTTGCGCGCATGACTAGAAAGGCCAACACTGTAGCACTCTGTTCGCGCAGCTAATCAGACCGGTAAACACGACTGTGTTGAATGGAATGCGAGCGATTTGGCACTTGCACTTCGGGCTGTAATTACCGATTCGCAAGGGCGCACAAGAGAGCAACACGACGAGGAAGAGCAGGGAGCGCGCATACCTGCTAGCAGACAAACCGGAAGTCGTAGGTTCTTGTTCGACCAATGGGCTTCATAACCGCTGTTGACATCACCAGATACACCCTGCTGACATCGTGACGACCGCTGGGGATACCATAAAGGCCAGGACAGGTAGACGGCATTGTTTTTTTTTATTATTTTGTGGCGCGCCCGCGCGGGTAGCGCTGCAGCGTTTGGCATCGTTGATCCTGGCGGCATTCTGAACTCGATGCGCATGTTTACTTGAAATGTTCAAAAATATCTGAGGTGCTTTAGGGGCCCTTTAACGCGTTGATTAATCCGCCTGCTTTTTGCTTGTTCAAACCGCCGGCATTCTGTTATGATGGAGTCAACCGTAGTGCAGTGCTTAAACATGAGTATGTTGAAGGCATCGTCAGCTATGCGTTTCAACACGTCGCCAACCTTGTCCGCCTCTGGCATGTCTTTGCCAATTGTGTGGCACAAGGCTAGCAAGTCTTGGATGTATGCGACGTACGATTCCGTGGATATCTGAGCTCTGGCTGCTAGCTAGTGCCGGGCTGTCATTTAGCGCGCGACAGATCGGCCAAACAATGTACGCATCTTCTCCTTACATACGTCTCAACTTGTCAGTTCTTCGTCCGTGTTAAACCACACGCCAGCCGTGCCCCGTAGGTAGCAAATGACGTTGGCGAGCATTAGCGTCTCATCCCACCTGTGGTGCTTGCTGACGCTTTTGTACAATAGGAGCCAATCGTCGACGTCATTGTTGTCCGTGCCGCAAAACGTGCCGGGGTCGAGGGATGCGCAAGCACCAGGGTTGCCAGAGCCGCGGGCGTGGCCTGCGATGACTGCGCACTGTCTTCGGTCATGGAGGTGGATGAAACGTGGCATCCGCTCCGAATATCTAGGGACGGGTGGAATAGAGCCCGCAACCTCCACCAAAAAGATGTTAAGGGAAGTATTTACTGAACAGTAAACAGCTAGGGTGCTTTTCTAGTCAAGACAGCGCATTGTGCACAGGTTCCCTCAGGATTTCAGTCTGACAGGAGAGCCTCTGACCCATCCCATACAACGTCATTGTCTTCGTCATTACTCGAGACAATATATATATATATATATATATATATATATATATATATAGGAATTTGAAGGGGTGCTGTCTTGTACGATTGTGAAGTACCGTGCATAGACGAAATCGGAACCGCATCTGATGAGGACCGAGGTGGTCGGGGATAGCTGCGTCAACAAAAAACATCGTAAGCCAATCACATGTGCCTTCTTTCCTGTATTAACGACCAAATTGCTTGAAATGGGTAGTGAAAGACTTTTATAACTAATCAGTAAATTGCATCGCGATTAAAACTAACGGATCCCAAGCCGAACACTGTTTTTTTAGTCATCCCACAGTAAGTGTAGTTATCGCACAGGTATCCGGCTTCTCTTTGATCTCACGCT